>NC_041225.1:55248296-55291248 GCF_002837175.3 Physeter macrocephalus
GTCCGGAGCCTGTGCCCCGCAACGGGAGAGGCCACAACAGAGGGAGGCCCGCGTACCACAAAAAAAAAAAAAAAAAAAAAAAAGAAGAAGCTGGAAGATTTTACAGGCTGGTGGCGCGACTCCGAACCCCTGACCGGCAGGGCTCTCAGGTGTGTGCTGGAATATTGCATAATTTGTGTAATAGTGTGTTGTTTATTTAACATAATATATTTAGTTAGTTAGCTTATGTAGCCTTTCTATCACCTAAAGGGATCTCAAGTGGTCCGAAACCCGTTCCAGTAGCTCCAGTCACACTGTTTTCAAAGGTAGGCTTCCCGTCAACACACCTGTCTCGTTCATGCCTTGGTTTTGCGCACTGTTTCTCTCTGGCCAGAGAGTATCCTATTTAATCCTATTCAAGGTCTCCGAGAGCAGGAAAGGTTCTGATTAGTCACATGAGCCAATATTCAGTGTGGTGCACTCCTCCACTCTTATCAGAGAGAGTTCTCAAATCAGGCATCTGGTCCAACCTATGGATGGCCTTCAGGCAAAAATTCCTGGCTCACAGATTAGGGGAGAGAGGTTTTAATATTATAAAACAAAGCATGACACACACACCCTTCTTTTTTTCTTGCTTGAGGATGCTTCTCTCAGAAGGAAGGAGTATTGTGAGTCTTCCTGGCACTTCACACTGTCATTGTGGCATGCGGCCGAGACAAAGCAGGGGCACTGCTGGCGAAACTCCAGGGATCACAGGGACTGGAAAACAGACGGACTAGCCTGTACACCCAAACATGGGCAGGTTGGTAGGTGACAAGCTCTCTAGTCCAAAGACAGCAGGCTTTGGAGTCAGTTCATCTCCAGGGAACATCCAGACACTGACACTTTGCAACGTAGAATTTTGGCCCGTGACATTACTGCCTCCCTCACACGACTGTTGTGTGATGATGTATTCACGTGCTTAGCAGGGTGATGAAACATGGTATTCGTTTAAAACATATCTGAGTTTCATTTCTTCCCCTCACACTTGGCCCCTGTTGAAAAGTGTTACTGAAGGCCACATAGCCTGTGAGTGAATAAAGAAGCTACAAACAAAGCTGTTGTTTACCCATAGCTTGCCCCTACCTGTTTAAACTAGATTATTTTCCTCCAATCTTTCCCATTAAAAATAATTGCTTCCAAATATATTTGAATATATTAATTTCTTTTCTTTCTCCTCCCTTCTCCGAGAATTATAACTAATAGATCAAAACTTGAGAGCAGAGAGTATGTGAGTCGCTAAACCAAAATAAGGGCAAGTTAACAGCCAAAACTTCTGTAGCACTTGTGCAGGAAAACTGACTGATTTTGAGGTTATAGAAACAATCTCTATGAGTTTGCAACACTCACGCCTGTTTTATGTCCAAAGCTGCATTCATTCCCCACCCTGCATTCTAGTCTTATATTCTACCAGATTGATTGGGTGGAATTCAACTCTGCTTGACATTTTTGCAAACACCTGACCCCAATTACAATTTTGTTAAAAAATATTTTTCCTATGAAAATATTTATTTCACTCATCCTGAACCTTTATGACCATTTCCAAGTTAGTACATCTGGAAAAGAAGCGAGTATTCTCTTAAACCAATTCCTAACTATACCTTTCGGCTTCCAAAATGATGTTCTCAAGTCAAAGGATCAATGACACTGTGTGCAATTATACTTTACAATTACTTTTCCTGATTTCACAATAATGGGAGCTAAACTCTGGAAGAAATAAGGGGCAGCCCCAAACTACTGCACGGCCCTGCCATCTGTGAGCGTGGGGCAGTGAAAGCTTGGGAGTGCCAGCAGGGGTTCTGGGAAGTCAAGTCTTTTACCAGGTTAAAAATGTCAGCAGAAAAATATTTCCACATAGTATATTAAAGAATACTCTCATCCATTCTATTTTATTGGACATTAATGGCACTTATTAATTAAGGCACACGTCCCTTACAAAATGAATGAATAAATGTTTACCAACCAAATTAAAAACAAAAGCTTTCCTGTCAAAAGAAAAAAAACGAATGAATGAAATACTCAAAGAAAAGGACTGGTGTGCTGCTGAGGGGGAAAAAATATGTCCTGCATTTTTTAGATGAAGCAGAAATATAAGGTCAGAATCTTAAAATCTCAATCTATTCAATCTCTCATAATTAGAAATTAATTGCCACTTTGCCAGGTGTTTGCCATTGAAATTTAACTTCTGAGTTGGTTCTTATAAATTCAAAACTGTTACCACTTATACGTGGAATTTAAAAAATAAAACAAGTGAATGTATATAACAAAACAGAAACAGACTCACAGATATAGAGAACAAACTAGTGGTTACCAGTGGGGAGAAGGAAGGGGGGAAGGGCAAAATAGGTGTTGGGGATTAAGAGGTACAAACTACTATGTATAAAATAAATAAGCTACAAGGATATATTGTACAACACAGGGAAAATAGCTATTATTTTGTAATAACTTTAAATGGAGCATAATCTATAAAAATATTGAATCTATGTACTATGCTGTACACCTAAAACTAATATAATATTGTAAGTCAACTGTATTTCAATTTTAAAAAATAAGGAGAGATCAAGAATTTGGTAGGAGACTGGATGTTGAAAGCCTATTTAAAAGAAAAAGGCAAGCTGCCTAAAATGTAGAATGGCCAAAGAAAATATTTACAATGCAACATTTTAAGTCAAGCACTTATAAATAGTAGTTGAAATAAATAAATACATTAGACTGTATTTGCTATAACATAAAGTAAAACTTCCTAACAAGATTATGAAAGTGATTTTTATTATTTTGGTAATGGTGTCCTATTACAGGTAATTACAGGTATAGAATTTTTTAAATTTGGTATATCAAACAGTAAAAGCTACATATTAATGCTGTGTCCCCCAAATCTATTTCGGTTACAAACTATGTATTACAGTTGCTATGTACAGATGGAAAGCATACATGATAAAATACAAAAACAAGAAAAGGTTAAATAAGAAGTTATCCTTGAATTATAAACATCTACTAAAGTATACCTTTGTGTTACACAGTTGTGTCATAGCTAAAAAACATACAAATTAATACATAATGCTGTGCAGCTATTTGATCTAATATAGATGTGATATGAAAATATTAAGGCCATAATAGCATTTCACAGGTAAAGGCTAAGTTCTGAGACATGAAAGCTTTTAGATAATCCGCAAAACAAACCTGAGACACTCACAGATATAGAGAACAAACTAGTTGTTACCAGTGGGGAGAAGGAAGGGGGGAAGGGCAAAATAGGTGTTGGGGATTAAGAGGTACAAACTACTATGTATAAAATAAATAAGCTACAAGGATATATTGTACAACACAGGGAAAATAGCTATTATTTTGTAATAACTTTAAATGGAGCATAATCTATAAAAATATTGAATCTATGTACTATGCTGTACACCTAAAACTAATATAATATTGTAAGTCAACTGTATTTCAATTTTAAAAAATAAGGAGAGATCAAGAATTTGGTAGGAGACTGGATGTTGAAAGCCTATTTAAAAGAAAAAGGCAAGCTGCCTAAAATGTAGAATGGCCAAAGAAAATATTTACAATGCAACATTTTAAGTCAAGCACTTATAAATAGTAGTTGAAATAAATAAATACATTAGACTGTATTTGCTATAACATAAAGTAAAACTTCCTAACAAGATTATGAAAGTGATTTTTATTATTTTGGTAATGGTGTCCTATTACAGGTAATTACAGGTATAGAATTTTTTAAATTTGGTATATCAAACAGTAAAAGCTACATATTAATGCTGTGTCCCCCAAATCTATTTCGGTTACAAACTATGTATTACAGTTGCTATGTACAGATGGAAAGCATACATGATAAAATACAAAAACAAGAAAAGGTTAAATAAGAAGTTATCCTTGAATTATAAACATCTACTAAAGTATACCTTTGTGTTACACAGTTGTGTCATAGCTAAAAAACATACAAATTAATACATAATGCTGTGCAGCTATTTGATCTAATATAGATGTGATATGAAAATATTAAGGCCATAATAGCATTTCACAGGTAAAGGCTAAGTTCTGAGACATGAAAGCTTTTAGATAATCCGCAAAACAAACCTGAGACATATTCCTCTTGTTTTGGAAAAAAAAGCAGTTTCCTTACGAAGTCAAAGCTTTAATATATAAATGAAGCATTTAATAAACAATATACTTTAACTATTGTAATAACCTGGATTAGATGTTCTGACTAAAATGGTGACCAGCAAATACATTCTTTCTCTGGCAGAAATAATATTGGATTTTGTGATCAAGCTAGTAACCTGATTATGGTAGCCCCCAAATTTGGTTATTTTTATTTGTTTGTTTTTGGTTTTGCTTTCCTTCCTTTAACTGGGTTACAAACATATTAAATAAACCAAGAAATCTCCCACCTTACTTTCTTCTACCTCAGCCCACTGCCGAAAGTGCCAGAAGAACCGAGCCTACGGACATAAAAACCGGCTACAGAACATCTGGACCCGGTTGACTTAAGCAGGCATGCAGATTGGTACATGATTACTTTTGCTGCCACACATCTCTCAGAGTAAGCAGGCTAGGGTAGCCCCAAATTACTGTCTCAGCCCTGCAGGGGGTGGGGTGCAGGGAAGGGTGGGTAACAATGTTTTGGAATAGCCAGTACCCCCCAAATTGAAATGTATTGGGTAAGCCTGATTTCCACAGTTGACTTTAGTGCCTTTAAAAATACTGGCACAGTGTTTTCATATTCAAGAGGTACAGCTGTGAGATTTTATTAATTAAAATTATATAAAATTTTTATTAATAAAAATTCCAAATTATAAAATAGAGTTGCTATGTTGTAGATTTTTAAAAATCTATTTGGGATTCAACACTGGCACGTGGAACATCTTTCTTCTAAATATTCATACTTCAAACTAAT
The DNA here is from genome assembly GCF_002837175.3 of Physeter macrocephalus. Lineage (NCBI taxonomy): Eukaryota > Metazoa > Chordata > Mammalia > Artiodactyla > Physeteridae > Physeter > Physeter macrocephalus. Next base: position 55,253,224 of record NC_041225.1, read on the forward strand.
TAATTTTGAAGGAGTAGGAGAATGTCTAACCATCTTTCTTCCTTTTCTTTTTTTTTCCACTCCTTTCTCTTACCAGACCCCACAACCATCATACACTCCTCCCTTTATAATTTTGATAAAAAGTTTCCTAAAAGCTTAATGAAATGTAACAAGCAGTAAGCTTTTAGGACACTGCACAACTTCTTTTGGACGTTTGCGAGCAAAAAACTTAAAACTCCAAACTTCACTTTGTACACTGTCAATCTTCCATCACTTTTTAAAAAGGTTTTCAGGTTATTTACATAAACTGAACATATATATTTTGTTCAAGCTTTATGTTTTCACAGTTACCAAAGTGACTACTCGCTGGGTTGGCCATCTTAAATAGCACAACTGATCTATCTGACTGGCTCCACTGAAATGCAATGCAATCCTCCAAACAAACTTCCAAGACTGATTCTGACTTTCCAAGACACAAACTCCAATGCTATTTTTTGAAAAGTAATTTAAAAGAGAAACTAGGTCCATTATAATGGGAATTTTCCCCCTTGTTATTTAATAAAGAACTTCCAGATAATTCATTGCTTTTTTTCATTATTCCCCAGGCAGACACAGCTTCGATCTTTCTGCCTTCCACAGGCTAATGGTCAGATTTCCAGTAACTTCCTAGGACTCAATAATCAGAATGGCTTTAAAATAAAATTAAAATTTAAGCACATCAAGAGTTTGGGATTAAAACATATTAACTAGATCAATTTCAAGAAAAGATTCTGTATTGTGAATATAATTTTAATAAGCATGTTGTAAGGTGATAAGGAACACACCTTGCAGATCTAATTTTGAGATTTTTCATTCAAATTTTGGATGAGAGAAGAGACTTTGCTTCAACTTGGTTTCCATGATGTCAAAAACAGTTGATTTAATCAAGTTCATACCATGTATTTGAACCAAAATTGGTTAAATTAGTTGTACTTTTCTATTTGCTATGACGTTATAAGAGACACTTTTCAACGCTTTCTTGACCAAAATAATTAATACTAACTGTTTAATAATAAAATAACTAATACATATTGCTTCTGAAAAACTATGTAATATATGTACCCATATTGAACACCACTTGGTGACTTTTTAACCTATGAGATTTACTGAAGTCAGTGCATTACAATCATACAACTTAAAGCTTAGCTAAGCTGGTAAATTTTTTTTCTCATGATTTAAATTCTGTACTTTGGCAACCAAGAGCGGTATGACTTCAGCTTGGAATTTTTTACAATTTAACAATTTATACTTTAAAATTCATGAAATCACTGAAACCCACAAAATCAACTGCTATTAATTTCTTTCCAAGCAAATAACTTTATGACTCATCCAGAAAAGTAACAGGAAGCACATCAGTTGGCAAAAAGATAAATCCATCCATAGATATTAGAGCCTAAAGTAAGCAATTTTATTGAAAAGGTGAGAAGGGAATTTCTGGTCTTTACTTTTTCCCTTATCACCCCAAATCACATGTCTTACACTGAAATTATTTGCCTTTGCATATTCAACAATATTTCCTGAAACTTTGCTTAATACGGTTTTCTATGGAGCAGACTTCAGCACACAGAACATCAATCTTGGATCCCACCCGACAAGGCATGGTTACTAAAATGCCTCTTTATTAGGTAGTTCTGTATATATGCACATGTGTGTTTTAACTCCAAAGAATGCTCCCTCAAGAAATTATTATTACCAACATTCAATATATGTATAAAAATTCTTTGGGTCCTTTAATTCTTTGACTCAAAATATCTCCTAGAGCTCCTACACAGCCCACTGCTCATGAGGTGCCATTCTGAGGACATGTGTGCAAAGCACATCATCTGCGGGTCAGTTGGTTTATGCTCAATTTAGAGGCTAATTGAGAAAGTGGCACAGAGGAGCTAGGAAGAAAAAAAACAAAACCTTAATTTTACTCTCCATCCCCCAAGACTTGTGTACTTATAAAATTTCTGCTTGCCTCTGGCTTCTCACTGGCAGTCTTTCTCAGCTTGTAACTTTTGGACAGCACTATCAAGGAGCTCCATGGACTCTCTGAGAGTGACATTGATTTTAAGTGACTTGGGTTTAATGGTCAGGCCGTAATTAAAATCCATTTTCGAAGGTTCGTCTGGATTGGCCCTGAAATTGCACTCATGAGCCAGGATGGAGATGAAGAGAAACAGCTGCATCTTGGAAAGCTCTTCCCCGATACACCGCCGTTTGCCCACTGAAAAAATCATCACACTGCTGGCCAGGTCTTTGTTGATGAAGCCATCCTTGTCCAAGAATCGGGCTGGATCAAAGTCTTCTGGGTTAGACCATTTCACTGGGTCATGATTCACGGACCACTGGTTAACAAAAACCACCGTGTCCTTGGGGATGTGGTAGCCCAAGACAGAAGCGTTGGCCGTGGTGGCGTGAGGAATGGTGACGGGCACAAAGCTGGAGAAGCGCATGGCTTCATAAAGAAAGGCCATGACGTAGGGCAGGTGGGGTTGGTCATCCAGGCAGGGCAGCCGGTCCCTACCCACCACTTGATCCAGTTCTGCCTGTACCCGAGCCTGCACTTCTGGATACCTGTTTGATTTTTAATGCAGAGAGAGAAAATAAGTCAGGAACACTAATTCTTCTTTCATCTAGAAAGCCCATTACAATTTATTTTAATACCACTGTTCTTTAAACTGGCTATCTGAATCAGAAACTGAATTAAGATTTCCAGCAAAAATAAATAAATAAATAAATCTAAAATGGTTTCCTAATCGTTCACTGCATTACAAGATGGAGTTTAACAGTTATATTTCCTGTAATAAGTCTCCCATGGCTCAAGCTCTCTTTCCCATCATAAGTCAAAAAAAGGTCTAAGTTTTCTCAGCCTGAAAAAGCACAACAATGGATAAGGTCGACTTCTCCATTGGGCACAGCACGGACAGTGCCTAGGACCCGCAGTACTTTTGAGGGACTCATGAAAATTCATTTCTTTTAAAATCAGAAGAAAATAAACTTTTAGGTCAATGAAAATGTTTCAATATATAATTTTAATATACTAATCTTTATACCAATGTAGTCATAAAATTTAATTTAAAAAATTTTTATTGAGTAAGATGTCTACAAAGGCAAAAGCACCGGGGTCCACAAAAATTAAAATGTAACCCTCAAAGTGAGTTCTTCTTTTCTCCTCATCTCCCTAGACAATTCCAGCAGACACACTGTTCTCATTTTATACAAAGATAACTGGTATCCCGAAAGAAAAAGCTGCATATCTTCTAAATTTAAAAGCAAATCCCCAATGTTCACGAGATTACGGTACAGATTGTAATACTTATTCACTGTTGCCAATAAAACTAGTACAATCCTTTTGGAAAACAAAGCAAGATCTATAAGGGTAACTCCTCCCCACCCTTTTAAAACACAGTGATCTAGAAATGTATTTTCAGGAAATAACTTAGCAGGTACAAAAACATAACCACAATAGCTGAAATTTTAAAAATGCAATCAACATTAAAACACAAGAAATGATTGTATATAACAATCCGTTACTATGGCAAAATGTTATGTAGCCATAAAAAATTACTAAAATCAAGTTTAAGAGACAGGGAAATGTCCACTACAGTGACTGGAAATGTCAGAATTCAAAAAATTTGTAAATAATTCTTGCGAATCTGAAAAAAAAGTTAAGCACACCTGTGGTGAAATTATGGGTGATTTTAAAAATTGCTTCTTTAGCTTCATACTTCAGGGGTCTGCAAACTTTTTCATAAAGGGCCAGATAGTATATATTTTAGGATTTGTGGATCAAACCCTCTGCCTCCCAACTATCCAACTCTGCCTTGTGCTGTAGTGTGAAAGCAGCCATAGACCATACATGAATGAATGGGCGTAGCTGTATTTCCATAAGACTTACATACAAAAGCAGGTAATGTAATTTGTCAACCCCTGTCGTATTTTTTCACTAAAAAGAAGAAAAAAGGACTCATTAGCTATACCGAATTGAAAGTGATCCCAAAATTGTTTTACTTCTTTTTGCTGCCCAATTGGAGTACCTGGAGAACGATTTACAATTCGGTTTCTAGTGAAAAAAAGAAAAGAAAAAAAGAAAGTCTGTTTCAAAAGATAACATGCTTATCTGGGGATGCAAAGGACTTATTGATCCCATTCTGTAATTGTCTTCTTCCTGACCTGTTATTATTGACTTCTCTTTATTCGATTTCTGCCCCTCCCCCATATGTGTTTTCCATGATATTAATACTGAAAAGTGATTTTAAATATAACAAAAAAAAAGAAAGAAAAAGAAGAAGTATTTGTGAAAAGCAGTTGTACAGTACATAAGGAAATATAGGATTCTAATGCAGTGGATTCTAACAACAAAAGTTGTTTTTACCTTCCAGTTTCTAGGGGTCCAGCAAATTCAGCTTCTCCTATCGCTTACCTGTGCGCCAAGAAATTGCACAACCAGGATTTCTGGTCTCTCAAGGCAATCAAGAGTTGCCTTGAATGAGACATTTGCCCCTGGGGTAAGGTTGGCAGATAAAATACAGGCTGCCCAATTAGACGTGAATTTTAGATAAACAACGGCTAATCTTTTAATATAACTATGTCTTATGTAAAATTTATTTTTTATTTGCTCAATCTGGGGATGCTGGGGACCTGTTTAATTCGTGCGTGTGCAAATTTAGCAGAGGTCCGCGACTGGGGTCCAACTAACCGAGCCGAACCCAAGGATCCTAGAGGGCTGCAGGTGCCTCCCGGATACCCAGTTTGCCTTTCTAGATGCCGCTCTGCGTTCGGTAAAGTTACTGCTTCTCCCATTCTTTACACTGACACTTCTAGCGCGGCGGTTTTAGAAACCCAGCACAATCCGCTGGTTTCTGGCTGCTTTCCTAAAGTTTCGGATTAGCCGTCCGTGAGGCCCGACCGCCAATCGCTGCCTTTGCCGAGGTACAAAGCCCTGACGAGCGGTTGGCTTTTGGCTCCGGGGCCGGGCGGCTTCCGATCCGCGCTGCAGACTGGCCGAGCCGATTAGGCTGCTGTGTTTAACTTTTTTTTTTTTACTGCGCTGCCCTTTCCTTCGGAACCGTTCCAAATTTGCTTCTCCTGTGCCAGTGCGGGAGATCGGGGATGATCAGCGGGCACTTAAAAAAAAATCTTGCTTTTCCAAGGGGTTTCACACAAATTTGTCCCCACTCGGAGCGGGTGGCGACAAGATCAGAGATGCGGAGCCATCCGGGCGCCGCTGGGTGGGGCGGCAGTGCGCGCCCATCTCGGCCAGCACCGTGCCTTCCTGAGTCGCGCTTTCCGGACGCGGTCTCAGATTTGGGAGGTTGGGACCTTGAGCGAATCCCCAAACCCTCCCTGCGCGCTAGTCGCGACCTCAGCATATGCTAATTCCACTCTGCCTTTTACAGAGGAGGGGAGGAAGGCCATCCCAAGCCTCCCGGAGGCTTTACCTGGTGAAGAGGACGAGCAGCCACTGCAGCGCGGTGGAGAGAGTATCCTGGCTGGCGCCGAAGATGTCTGTGACGGTGGCCGGCACGTACTCTGCGTCCAGCCGCGCGCCGCCGTCGCCAGAGTCCGCGGCAGCTTCCTTTCCCGCCGAGAGGATGAAGGCGTCCATCATGTCGCGGGGGGCGGCCCCGGGCCGAAGGCTTTCACGGTGCCTCAGGAACTTGTCTAGGACGAAGCTGCTGAAGTTGCGATTGAGCGTCCCGAATTCACGGAAGGCAGTGCGCACGGGGTTGGGGAAGCGCTGCAGCCAGGGCAGCACGTCCACCAGGCTGCCCGCGCCCACCGTGCGCCCGAACTCCTCGTTGTGGCTGAGCAGCTCTCGGAACTCGGCGTCGTCGTGGCTGTAGCGGCAGCCGAAGCACACGGCGCTCATGACGTTGGCCACGGCCACCACGGTCAGCGGCCGCGGGTCGAGAAAGGCGCCGCCCGCGCTGCCGCGCACCAGCAGCTCCACCAACTCCCGCGCCTCGCCCAGCACGTGGCTCTCGAGCAGCCGGCGGCCGCGCGGCTGGCGCGTGGAGAAGGCTCGCATCGTGCTGTGCGCCGCGCGCCGCTGCGCCTTCCAGCTCTCCGAATACTGGCCGAAAGCCAGGCTGCGGCCACCAGACACCACGCGGAAAGAGGCGAAGGGCGGCCGATCGGCGAACGCGGCGCCCTGCTGCACCAGGGCCTGGCGGATGGCGCGCTCGCCGTTCAGCACCACCACCCGGCAGCTGCCCAGGCGGATCTGGAAGACGTCGCCGTAGCGCCGCGCCAGGCGTGCGAACGAGACGTGAGGCGCCGGGCCCATTGACGCCGCATTTCCGATCAGCGGCCAAGCGAAGGGACCCGGGGGCGCGGACCCCGGCTGCCGCCGCCGCTGCCTCAACAGCCACTGGCCCACGTGCACCGCGGCCAGCACCGAGAGCAGCAACAGGAGCATGGCCTGCTGGGCCGACAGAGGGATATTAGGCGGCAGATGATCGTCCGGGCTGAGGCTGGTGGCCATACTGGGGAGAGAAGGGCGAAGGCGTGACACTCAGGTAGGCAGAGAAAGGAGCGGGCGCCCTACGCCCCTACCCCCGGCCTCGGGCTACCGTGCACTGTTGGGTAGGGAGGGGGTCGTGCGTAGGTCAGGTCAGGGCTAGCTCACTGGAGCAGCCGCTGAAGACGCCTCTTGCCATCCCAAACCCATTCCCCAAAAGTGAAGGGAAGGGTCGTGTTTCTACCTCTCTGTGACCCAGACTCCCCCCGACCCCGCCCCAGCCGCGTAACGGTTCCTGCAATTCAAGGGCAACACGGCGGGCATCAAGGCTGTGGCGCTCAGTTCCCTCTAAGTGCCTACCACCCCGGCCCCTGAGCCCCCCGTCACCCCTGATCTGCGAGAACCCATCACAAGAGGCCGCAGGAAGGCGGCTCCGCCGACAGACTGACCTGCAAGGCGGCGCGGTTTCCGCAGCGCCAGATGGCCGGCTCCGAGGACGGATTGGGGCCTTTGTGGGATTCCAGACCGCAACCTAAGTGTCTCCAGGAAGTCGGAGGCCCGCCCTGGACACCTGTTGCCAGGTCTGGGAACTTTAGCGCCCACTCTGGAGTCTCTAGGCGTCGTCAGAGCCAGAGGCGCTTGGATTGGGATGGGGGCGGAGAAAGGTGTCTTCTTTGCAGAGCCCCGCTGCACCTGGGCCTCGGCAAAGTCAGGGTTTTCTCAGTGCGTGGGGATTGAGACTGCGGGTCGATGAATAGAGTCAATTCCCAGCCCCCACGCCCCCCGCACGGCTCTGACAGCTGGCGTCGCACAGGCGTGGCCCGTTTGCACAGTCACTCGGGAGAGTCAAAACGCGCCATCCCGCTTCTCTCTTTTTTAAGGTCTGTGTGGGGGAGGAGGCAGCAGGACCTGACGGGGGCGGGGCTTGCGGGGGGCGGGGCGCGCCGGGACAGTCCAAGCCTCTCGGACTCCAACTTGGGTCGCCGCGCGCGCGGGTGGTCACGCGAGGCGGCCCCGGAGCGCCCCGACGGCCTTGGCGCAGTAGCTGGCGGCTTTCCTGGAAGCAGCGGTGTGAACTTTTCGTTTGCCCGAAAACCACTCTTCCTCGCAGTCATCCCCGATCGAGGCTGCACAGTTTCCCCGGGACACAACCTGAGCACCTCCCTGCGCTCTCGGTGGGAGCGCCTCCACGCCCCGAGCGTACGACCTCCCTTCCCTCTCGGTGGTTTGAGCGTCCTTCCCCGAGAGAAAACCGCTCGAGATCCTTGGGCGCCAGAACCGGGAAAGGAAACCTGTCGGTTTGCAAAATAAAGTTCGGTTGTGTTAGCAGTTTGCCTTACTGCATCCCGAATTGTTTTATCTTTATTTTAACGTTCTCGCAAGCAAATCGGCCGGTCATGTCAGGCCCTTTGGAGAGCAAAGTTCTCCTTCCACCTTGCGCGGCGAGATCGAGAATCCCTGAAGGACGCCGCTCCCCCGCCCCGGGGCCCAGAGTGTCCTTGTCACACAAAGGCCAGCCAGCGCTGGCGCACCGCAGCGGGCCCCGAGGTTTCCCGCGTAGAAACTCCTCCAGGTGGCGCCGCCCACTGGAGAGCGCGGGGCAACGCTGGCCGCGTCGGAGGCCCTGGCGCCCGGCCCGGGAGCCAAGCTGGGACGAACACTGGAGAGAGGAGGGGAGGGAGGGCGCTCTGAAGATTCCTGGAGGGAGGAGGCGGGGGTGGGGGGGAGTAGAAGAGGAGGAGGCCAATCTCCGCGCGCCTGCGAACTTTATTGGGTTGAAAAATCTCTCCTCCTGTCGCCTCCCCCTTGCGTGCGGAGCTGTGCCTTGCGTGCGTCGCTTCTGGAAAGTCGGCTCCACTCATATCCCTCGGCGCTTCTCACGGCACCTGACACGCCGAGGCAGCGGCGGGGGCGGCGGCCGAGGGCGGGGCGCGGACCGCCACCACCCTCCGCGGCGCACGCACAGCCGCGCCCGCCCGGGCCGCCACCCGAAGGCCGGATCTGGGCTCGCGTTGCTCTCGGAGTGGGGACTTTCTTGTCAAAGGGGAAGCCCAAGGCGCTTGGGCCGCGGTAGCTTCCCTGGCCGCGGTGCCCTTTCCAGTCGGCTAGTACAAAGTATTTTAAAGACTGGAGAGAAATGGTCTTTTCTTCAAGGTTGGGGAAAGGACGGGCCCGGAGAAAGGGTGGGATGTATAGTAGTTACCCAGGTAGGAAGTGTACTTCCGAACCTCCGGGGTTATCAAGTTAAGTAAAGAAGTTGGGCGTTTACCACGTGACAGCCCTGTGCTTCATGAGCTTTACCGGCGCTGCGAATCTCTATTGTTTCCCGGTTTACAGTTGAGGAAACGGGTTCAGAGAGATTATATGACTTACCCAAGATCACACGCACTATAGTAATACATTTACAATCAAACGATATAATCTTAAATGATTTATCTTTCCACGTAAATGATTGAAATGCTTGCATGGGCAAAGTGGGGCGGTTTTCTACCCTCCCACCCTCCCTCCTGCTAGCTAGTAAGAAGTGGAGCCAGAATTTGAACCCACGAAGTCGCACTCCAGATCGATCATACAAGTTTACACGGAAGGAAATCCTCAGATAAAAGGCACAAATGGCTTCTTTCCTACCCGCCTTAAAAAAAAAAAATCAGCTGGGCAGATTTTTTAAATAGTTTTTGGGGTGTTTTGTTTTGTTTTACAGAATTGAGGATTCTGAGGATCCTAAAGAAATAGTATGCTAACCTTCTGCAGGTAAATTGGTTTTGAATGAGGGAGGCTTGCGGCCTGTGCTTCATAGCTGCTGACTTTGGAATAACTGGTTAAATTTTAAAGAAAAATAAAGGGAGGTCTTAAGAGTCTGACTTATTGAAAGGTTGAAACCAACATTAAAATATCTTATCTGATAAGAAAATGACTTTTTGTAAAATTCTCCATTCAGTAGCTTTTGAGAGGTTCTCTGGAAATGATTTTACACTTCATGATGGGGTACTCAGTTTCCGTTAAGGAAGTTAGTTTTTGAGCAACTGACTAAATAAGCATTGGTTTCCCAGGCTGTGCTGGCATATATATCCTTTGAAATGAATTTTGTAGCAACCTTACAATATCCAGCTTTAGTATGACCTTTGTCTAATCGTTCAAGATTGCCGCAATGTATCAGTCTCTTACTAGACTTTAGTAGACAAGAACTGTGTATGGGCTAATGTCAATTTTGAGCTCTCGACATTCCTGAAAGCTTTTATCACAGTATCTCTACCAGAATCAGACGGATGGAGGTGCTTTTAAACCAAGTAAATTTCTATCTTAAAAAGTACAAACAAAGCTGTTCCTAAGATCTCCTGTTTAATTCCTGAATAATGTCATATAGTTTTTAGTAAACTAGATACATACCTTCCTGCCACAGCAAATAGTTCAAGCAAACCCTCCTCCAGTCCATAATGCCTTGGGCTCAGCTCTTGTAGGACATGCCTTCAAAAGACAGAGGAACCAGTTGGGCAAATGCTGTCAGAAAGACAGACCTTATCAGTTATGACAAACCGAAGCCAAAATGACTGGCTATGGTAATGCCGGGCCTCAGGTTCTCCCAGGCTTTGCGGCATAGACTTCTGTTAGAGGGTCCATCTGGTACCTGATGAAAACGCAGGGTAAATCCAAAGCGGCCTGTGGGTACCCCTGATCCAGCTCATGTTGGAGCCCTCACTCTAGTGAAAATCCACACCAGGCTTTTAAAGTTATCTCAGTTCCTCAACCAAAGCCAGTGGCTAAGGCCTAGGGATCTCCTTTCAGTCAACAACACACAATACGGGGATTTTGCCTTGCCAAAACTCAAATTTGAATTGTTTGGTGCAAATAACTTTCAAAAGAACAGCTAAGCTAGAGAGATAGTTCAAAGCAGAGGTTTAAAATACCTTGTATTGTATTGATTCCATAGAACAGAAATCCGGCTGAAGCTTGTTTAAGCAGGACAGGAATGCACTGGCTCATGTGCAGGGAAGGATAATGGTGGCACCTCACAGGATGGAAGGACCTGGGGCTGCTCGCCCCACTGTCTAGTATGCTGGTCTCTGCTTGGGCTTCGTTCCAGATACTCTCTTCATGTAGCGGTGTAAAGCTGGCCGTGGGCAGCCTCAAATTAACTACCCCAAGAGAAAGAGAATATGTCTCTTTCAAGGTCATGACCCAGGCCCCTGGAAGAACTCTGTTGTGCCAGGTTAGCATAGCCAAGAAAGCTCAGCCTTATGGGTTTTCTTCCTGGGATTTCTCTCTAGCATAATCCCTGTGTCGATTTTATGGCTAAGCAATGTGCTCTACAGTGGAGTAGAAGCAGCAATCTCTGGCAAGTCTGACATGTGGGATGGGCAAGAATCAGAAATCAGACACATGCTAGTAGGCAGAGAAACAGGAGTAAGGAGACACACCAAGTGGCTGCAGTGACTAAGAACATGGCAGAGGGGAGAGCTGTAGGATACTGCACAGCTACAGTATCCTACAGCTTAAATATGTGAAGGGGAATTGAGAGGATAGAGGAGTTGATACCAAAACCCTGTGCTGCAGCTGTCTTGCTTCTGCATCCTTCTTCCTGGTAATACACAGGCTGAGAACCACAGAGCTAAAAATACATCTTATTTCATCTAATCTAAGCAGCTATCGTTTATAGGCTGCACCATTATTTTCTGTACTAATGTAAAGTCTACAGGACTGCCAATTGTAATTACACCGTTTGTTGTAAGACATATTTTGATTTCAGACATGTTAAAATGGGTTTTTTAAAAGTGTGTTTTAGAGTCAACAAAGCACAATGCATGCGAGCAATGATCCTCTGGATTCTCTGCCTTTGTATTAAGCAGTGGTGGTCCTGAGGTTTCTCAGATGAGGTAGTTCCAGGAGCGTGACCTTCCAAAGCCATCTCCCCTGCCTTTTATATTATTTGATATGGATAATTGATGTTTTCTCAATCCTATGTAAAGTGTGGGTAGAAGTAGCTTTGGAAGATTTTTCTAATTTTGTCAACCTAAATATTGGGCTGGCCAAAAAGTTCGTTCTGGTTTTTCCATGATCTTATGGAAAAAACCCAAACTTTTTGGCCAACCCAATAAATCTAAGAAGAAGATAGTCTCTTGCCAATTCAGTGTAGCTTAAGACAAGTGTCTTAGCCCTCCTCCCCTTCCAACCTGATTGCCCCGTGAAGCTCTTTCCATATAGTCTGGTATTAGTGAAAGCCACAAAGCTATATTGTATTATTGTAGTTTCCCACCAAAATACTTTCACATGTATTTACTAGAAGTAAAGGGGCATCAGTGTCTGCAACATACTTTCAAATGGTTCAAGGAAAAAACACAAAGTGGGGGTAGGGAGAGAGAGAAGAAAATGATAAAGCAAACGTGGTACAATGTTCATAATTGGAGAATTTGGGTAAATGAAAGTTCTTCGTGATGCTCTTGCAACTTGTCTGTAAGTTTGTAACTATATCAAAATTAAAGTTACTAAAAATAGAAAAATAAGAGCGTAAGAAAGAAATATCTTCATAACATGATGATCTTTCATTATCCTTTTACTGAGAATCTCTTAGAAGAAAGGACCATGAAAAGAATCTAGATTGCTATGTCGTTCAATGTCCCCACGATATGTTGCCGTTAGAGTTCAAGGCTAAGAAAAAGTCTGTGCTCAGTTAACAGTAGTTTTCCTCAGCACTACCTGGCTCTACCTTCTTTGTTGCCTTTGCTCTTGGAATGGTTCAAGTGTATCTGTCTTTTATTGTAAGCCTCCTTCAATTCCTTTTGAGAAGAGGAGGAATATAAGATGCAAACAGTACCTGCCCTTTAGCTTCATTGTGTCCTTGTTTTAAGGAGATAATCCACTTCCAGTTTGAGGTGCTTCATCAATGTAGCAAATGGTCCTGTTCTCTAATGGCTTCTTTCTGCTTCCTTTAGTTTCCTTCCTTCCCTGCCTTTTGTCTTCCCCTGGCTCTTCCTTCTTCCCTCTTTCTTGTCTCCCATTCTCTTTCGTTCTCCCTTTCCTTGAGTCCACTTCTACGTCTTCCTCACTTGCACAGGCTGGGAGACCCCCCACTCTTTTCTCTGCTTTCCATTGTCTCCCTTTCTCTCTCCATCCTCCTGCTGACCTTCTCTCTCTCACAGAAGAGTAAAGAGTAGGGGCAAAGGAGACAAGAGAAGTGGGAGTGAAGAAAGGAAGAACAGGAGTCAGGGAGCCAGAACAACTAAGGAAAGAAAAGGGTGCAAAATATCAAACACCAAGGCTGAAAGACAACCTCAGTGATCATTTAGTCTAGTCTCTCAGCCATCATCTGAGTCCCTCCTGCTCCATATTTGGGGATGAAGCATTCACTAACTCAGTTGATGCTTTGCTTTAAAGCACTTCATCCCTTCTTTCAAAGCGAACACCATCATATTGCATTCTTACAGAGGATTTTGTCTAACCATATGCTGCCATGAATTAACTCTCCCACCTTTCCTTTCAAGAATCAAAACCGGTTTGATCTGAGAATCTTTTCCTTTCCAAATGAAATAGAGATGCAGTACTTAACATTCTTGGTGTTGGTAGATACTGCCCTATGTATTCCCTTTAAAACCCCAATCTAGTTTGTAAAAAGATGGTGACGCATGTACATAAGGCATCAGTGACACTCAAAAATAATAATAATAGACAGCACTGTTTCTATAGGAAAGGAGGGGATGCCAAGTCTGTGGTTGCTCTTGCAAATCTGTTCCACAGGCTCCAACTACCACCCCCATTCACTTCCTGAAATTCACCTTTGTAACAGTGGAACTGAGGGGCTGCTGTCCTCTACTTTGGTCAACAGAGAAAAACTTTACTTTCCTAATTCTTTGATCAAGCACAGAAAATCTTTACGCAGATAAAGGATGTTGTTTTTCATTTTATTTCACAAAAATAAATATTTACCAGGTTACCAAGGAAATGCATAAAGCAACAATAAGTACCAGGAAAAAAAAAAAGACAGAATGTACAATTGGGTTCAGCTAAATCACAGTATCTAGCCAGGACATGTTGACTGGTACCGCTTCCAGATTTGGGATGGATTCTTGGTTGAGGATCCAGATTCCAGTCTTCTTTCTTTCCGTTAACTCTTATTTTTTAGGGTTAGATCTATATTCCCTTACAGGTTTTCTTCTCTTTCCACAAAGGGACAAAAATTCAGGTCAAAAACTGTAGTCACATCCAGGGCTTGAGAAAATAATTGGTAGTTAAATAGTGAAAGCAGTTATTCCTACCCTACACATTCCCAAAAGAGAACATGAGGGCTGGATAATTATACATTGGCTTTTTGACCATCAACCCCCAGCAGGATTTTTCCATCCTACTATTGAAGTGTTGATTTCTCAACACTGTCCTGTCATGTTGTTGGACTGCTCTGGTTAGAAAGCTCTGGATGTTAGGAGGTTCTTTCCAACATTAAGAAAGAATCTGGAGTGAATGTTCTTGTCTTCTGCTGAACTTAAAGCTTCCATTTGAAGTAACATAAACCAAGACTAGTTTCCCTTTCACGCAACAGCCCTTCATGTGTTTGAAGATGGCTCTTGTGCTGCCACTGAGCCATCCTCCCATCAACTAAGAAATGCCCCAGTTCTTTCAATCATTCTTTGAATAACTTGATTTCTAGTACTTAACCCAGGTTATCTGTGCCTTCTAGACAAAGCAGTTCTTCAATATGCCCAAGTGTGTACCTGAAACTAAACACAATACCCCAAAGGTGACATCCTGTCCAGCCCAGAGAGATGTGGTTACTTCCCACAGTGTTTCTTTTAATGCAAACTAAGTTTGGGGACTATTTTAAGGTATCTGCATCCACTGTTGTACCAAACTTGTGATGAACTAAAGTCTTTATCTTTTAAGACTTAAGACTTTTAAGACTTAATACCATTCTGAGTCTTCAATTGCACGTATGCAATTGATTTTAGAAAACTAAATATGAGATTTTACATTTATTCCTATTAAACATATCTTGAAGCTTCCAGCCCATGGAGGCCATGTTGATACTGTCATGGGCTCTGAGGGCCAGAGACCAGAACAGGAGCAGGAAAACAATATGGGGAAAGCAAGTCTGGTGGCCAGGTGACCACTGGCCCACTCTGGACTACTTCTAGGCCAAAAATCTTTGGACTATGGTTTATATTATATATCCACATTATTACACATCCACAGTATTACATATATTTAAATAGTTAATATATAATGTTATATCTTATACAATTTGTATATATTATTTTTCTCTTTTGTAAATTCTTAAAACACACACATATAGTATATAAACAGACTCTTGTTGCAAAAGATTCAATCAGTATATAAGAATATATAGAAAAATAGGAAAGCGCATACTCCCACCCCTTCTCAGATGTAGCCACAGGAACCATGTGTCTTCCATTTATGTACAGCATATGTTTGTACATATGTATGTATTTTTAATACAAGTGAGATCATACCAAAATTACTGTTCAGTGATTTTTTTTTTCAACTTAACAATTGTCTTGGTGACCTCAACAGAAGGTATAGATCTACTGCATGCTTTTAAACTACTGCGTAATATGACTGTAACAGAATTTATTTAACCATTTCTCTTCGATGGCCGTTTGTGTTGTTTCCAACTTATTGTAGACTCCTTTGCAGTGACTTCACTTTTCCGTGCACTTCTCTATACATTTGCAAGTGTTTCCCCAGTGGAGATGCTTGAACCAAGGGGATATGCATTTTAAAGTGTCTTGCTACCACCACCTCATTGCCTTCCAAGAAGGTGGCCAGTTTACATCTTGAACCTGGGGTTTTGTACCAAGTAGCACGTGCCAAAATACTTTTCCTTCTACAGAGAACTGTCGCTGTGATTTAGCTTTGCAAACGGAGAATGAAAACAAAACAAAAATATTACTTGTCTTTCAAACCTGTACCTTACTTTAAAGAATATGTATGATTGTATTCAGATCATCTCCTCCTCTTGACAGATGAGGGAAATCCCCAGATTAAAGCCAGTAAGACATTAGGGGGGAACATTCCGGATTTTCACATCCCTGAGGAAGACATCACAGAAGCCAGGGTGGGAGAGTGACCTCAGCCTGCCTTGATATCCTCTCTGAGAGGATGACAGTCCTTTACAGGCCCCTGGGCCCAGGCCCAAATGCCTTCTGGGCTTGTCTAATCCTCCAGAGGAGATTAAAAGCAGTAAAGCCAGCATAACACATCATTAGGAGTTTGGCTTCTGGAGCCAGGCACTCTTGGGTGTGAGGCCCAGCTCTCTGACTTATCAGCAGTGACCTTGGCCATGTGAGTTAACTCTTCTGAGCCCAAGTTTCCTCATTTGTACAAGAGGGATAAGGCTACAGAGGGTTGTTGTGTGAATTAAATGAAATACTGTGAGGATACCAATCAGCATAGTTGATGGCAAAGATTGAGCTCTCAATAAAAGTTAGCCATTATATTGGATACAGGTATGTGTATGGCTGAGTCCCTTTGCTGTGCACCTGAAACTAGCACAACATTGTTAATCGGCTATACTCCAATATAAAATGAAAAGTTCAAAGAAAAATGTTAGCCATTATTATTATTGGTACTACTAGGACCAGTACTACTATTGCACCCTTATTCCTGTCCAATAAAATTAGAGTCACACAAGGACTTGGACCTCACAGGAATAAACATAGTTTGCTTGGTTCCGTGTGAGGCTCCTGGGCTGACACACCGTCACCCACCTGCCAGCTCCCGGAAGCCTAAGGTGACATGAGCCACCTCCTCATCGTCTTTCCGAGGCAGCACTTGAGTGGTTAGTAGCGCCACTCCAGAGCCCGTCAGGGTCTGAATGTGCCTCTACCACCCATAACTGAGTGACTCCAGTGCTGCAAATCTCTGGGTCCAGTTTGCACTTAGGTAAAATGGAGACCATACCGGGACCTATTTGAGGATTAAACGAGCCAATACCTGTAAAGATTTCAGAACAGTGCCTGGCACCCGGGAGGGGCTCAGACAGTGTCAGCTATGATCATTATTCTGGGGGAGGCCATTTGCTACTGCCTTTAAAAGGTCGACCTCAGCACCAACAGCCAGTGTGCGTCTCCTCCAGCTCCCAGAGGGCAGGCACACAGTACTTCTTCTTCACCTCGTTTCACCTCACCTGGACAAGCTCCACTTTAGGACCCTCAGTACAGAGGCAGCTCTTTAGGCAGGAAGACGCCATGTTCCCAAAAGATCCTGGGTGAGGCCATGCTGGGTTCCTTCCTCCAAGCCAGGCTCTGGGCCAGTCCCTCCTGCAGGAATGAGGCTCTGGGACAGCACTCATGCAACTCCCTGCCAAGGAGAGTTGAGAAAACACCACTCTACAGAAGGCAAATGGGAGAGGACCCAAGGGAGTGCTGTCATGGGACCTCCCAGGGAGTCCTACAAATGAAGAAATGTTCCCTCGCTTCCCAGAAGATACCGCCTTCTTTCCTCCCAGTACAAGTCTGGGTGAAAGTGGACTGTGGGTCAGACCAGGGGCATCCAGAACATCTAATAACCGAAGAAGCCCAGGCCACCTGGGGAGCCTGGACCAGAAGGCAGGGCAAGGAGCCTCTCAGCTCTTCTTTCTTAACTGCCAGGGAGTCAATGCTCCCCTATCCACTGTGGAAAGTCAAATTCAATCGTGTGTACTTTTGGAGGTGACTAACGTTCCTATTTCCTTTACACGGTGTGCTCAGTCCCTGGTGGCTTATTTATTTTAAGGGTTTGATTGCAGAAGAAAGGAGGGCCTTATTAGGTTCTGAGCTGTGGAAGCACGCACTGGGGCCTCTGACCAGGCCCCTTGCTCTCTGTCCGCTGTTTCAGGGAGCATCTGTTGCAGTCACCTGAGCTCCCAGGTCGCCGGGTTACCCAGTGGAATACCTGGGGCTCTGGGGTAAAATGGAAATCTACCTCCCCAGCAAGAACACATGAGCGGCTCTGGACTAGCGGGAATCCTTGTTTCTGTGCTCTCCTACTGCTGGGCTCTGAGTACGATACCTGAGGCTCCCTGAGGCAGATCAGAGAGGTGAAAATCAGGTTACACGTATCATTTCATTTAACAAGGAATAACCACTCCAACGATTTTGAGTGCCACGTGCAGAGCGCCACGCCCAGCGAAACGGGAGGAGGATCCTCCCCTCGGATGTTACAGTCATAAGGCTGGGCCCGTGGCCCATACTTCTCTACCCTCTTACAGCACCGAACAACACAAAGCAAGTTGGGACAGAGAGAGGAAAGGAGTTAATAGTCCCTCCAAGTGCCAGGCACTGTATTCTGTGCTTTACATCTACTACTTCATTTACTTCTGATCATCCTAAAAGTATTGCTACTGTTAGCCTACCTTATGTATAAGAAGATTAAGGTTCAGGGACAAGGAACTATTTGCCAAAAGTCTCACGGGTTGCAAGTGAAGGGGTCAAGATTTGAACTCAAGTCAGCAGGCTCCAAAGCCTAACCAGACCACAGCGGTAAACACTCCTTAACTGATTGCCTATCGTCATGAATTATACAGAAGCCCCTCCCTTCTAACTCTACCCTAAGTGTACTCTTCTCTGGCACTAGCATGCCTTTTAAGGACCTGGGTGATCCCAAGCCTCTCCCCCTCTCCCCCACTCCCCCAGGAGGCCAGGACCCCAACAGGCAAAGCCATCTTGGTTTCAGTGCGAGATGTGATTCAAATCTGCCCTCTCCTCTCCCGGTGGAGAGAGTACCTCTGCTATCTGTCCTGCACAGTTCAATCTCTATAATTTACAATCCAGTCTTGGGAGGGTTTTGAAAAATTTCCTTTAAAACAGTGGCTGGAACATGCAGAGAACTGGAATGCAGCCTCCACATGGGCTTCATGACTAGATCTGCTACATTCAAATGCATTATATTGCACTTGCTATAAAATTCACACTATTCCAAACTCCCAGAAATGATAGTTTTATTTAGAAGTAAGTGAGCAAAGAGATGACGTCACAGGCCCAGTGTCAAAATCTTAGCTCAGTGCTTCTCAAATGTTTTGTTTGCAGGACCTCTTTATACTCTTAAAAATTATTACAGAACTCAAAGAGCTATTGCTTAGTCTAAGTTATATCTAACAGTATTTACAATTTTAGAAATGAAAATGGAACGAAGTTTTAAATATTTATTCATTAAAAAATAATAAACCTAATACATGTTAACAGAACTAGCATATTGAAAAATACCTAAATTTTCCAAAACGAAAAATATTTAGTAGGAGTGGCATTGTTTTACATTTTTACAAATCTCTTTAATTTCTGATTTAACAGAAGACAGATGAATACTCATATCCGATGCTGCATCCAATCTGTAGTGATGTCAAATGTCATGTAGCCCCTGAAAGACCCCTGGTAAACGTGGTTTTGTTTTGTTTTTTTTCACATTCACATAACTTTCATTACAGTATATTGTTATAATTGTTCTATTTTCATTATTAATTATTCTTGTTAATCTCTTACTGTGAGACCCCCAGTAAACTTGTGAGAGAAGAACAGGGAGAAAGACAAAGAATGTCTTATGACCATGGTTTTAACCTTGTGGGTTTCCTGAGAGGGTCTCAGGGACCACCCACCCTCCCAAGAAGTCCCTGGACCACATTTTGAGAACCATTTTTTGAGAAAAATCCATCCAGAAAAAATCCAATCCATGGTCTTGATGTAGGAAGTTGGTGGGAGTGAGGGTAGATTTCAGAGGCAGTCATGCCCCAGCGACTGATTTTAGGAGGAAAGCCCCTTAGACACATGTGGGCACATTCGAACAGTGCTGCAACCCTGCTGGACTATCACAGAGGTACCACCCACAGATGGTGGGTCTGGTGGGGATGACGCATTTTAACCCCCAAGCAGGGCCAGAAAGAAGAGGCAAGCAGAGTGGTACCCACATCTCTGCTGCCCGGAGCCCAGCTGACGTCTGAGTCAGTGGCTGGGAGAGCGTGGCTCAGGGGAAGAGATTGGAGAGCTCCTGCTCAGGAGTAGGGACAGGAGGGCCTCTGAGCCACATCCTGAAATTGCAGCGGCTCTTTTGTTAGCAGCTCTGCCAATAATAACAAGCGTGACAGTAATAATATACAACGAATAATGGAAGAACTACCATTTATTGAACACTTTGAGCCAGGCAGTGTGCCAAGCACTTGACATGAATCATTTCATGAATCCCTCACAACCAAACCTTTAAGGTAACTATTAACCATAATCCCTTTTCTACAGACAAAGCAAGACAGGAGGAGTTGGCATTATCAACCAAGGTCACACGGCTCCTGTGGTGGCTGAGCTAAAATTTGAATTGAGGTCTACCAGATTCCCGAAATACTCTGGTAGACCTCAATTCAAATTTTGAATTGAGGTCTACCAGTATTCCAGAAATACTCTGCTACTTCCCAGTCAGACCAGGTAAGCAAAATCCTAAGGGCAGGAGACATGAACATTACTGCTTCCCATTAGAGGAAGCATGGGGACAGAGTAGACACCCTTTCCCACTCCAACCAGCCTTCTGGAGGGTTCAAAGCTGAATTGTAGTGGGGTCTTCAAAAGACTGAGGGAGGTGGGGAGGGAGGTGACAGCTCTTGGTGCACGGCCCCTCCCCTTAGTGTCAGGCCCCATCCCATGCCCCTCCCCATCCAACTCTGCCCCCGCAAGCCTTCTTGCCATTGTTGCCACCAGCCAGGAAGTGCAGGCGTTGGCGTGCCCACCTCTACTCCCCTCCCTGAAGGTCTACGAGAACTGCACCCCTTCAAAGCGCCGACATTGAGTCCTTCAGAGCCCTGCTCCCAGCAGATCATCTGGCCCAAGGCCACCTCCACATCCCGCCCCTTCTGAGCTCAGCTGCCCAGCGGTGCGAACTTCCCATAAGAAGCTCAGCCCTCCACCCCCATCCCTGAAAAAGTAAACACGGAGATTGTGTGAGAATTCTCTTCCAGGGCATCATACCTTCTCCCTAACCAGCGCTCCGAGGAGTTCAGCTTTGCACGAGCTTTTAATTTGCGTGCAGACAAGCACAAAAGACCCAACCGGATATACCTGTTATTTCCCAATGACCTGAGAGCCCGGAGTTTATGTTAAGCCCCTGGGTTATGGCTCAGCTTGCACGCAAGGCTCCAGGACTCCTGCAGGCGATTGAGAGGTGGTGGTGGAGAGGACAGAGGAACAACTCTGAAGTGACAGCACGTAATTTAATTCCCCCTAAGCTCTCCAAGCATGCAGACTGTTCCTTTTTTGTCAGCGTATAACCTAAGTGATTTGTTCTACTCAGGCAAGAAATGTCTAATTTAAACCATATTGCAGCTAAGCCTTTGGTGGAGAAAGAGAGGTCCCTGCAGCTTGGCTTGTGCGTGGTGGAGCCGGATGGCAGCTGAGGCAAAGCAGACTCCTGCAGCCCCTGTCTTTCTCACCCAGGTCATGATTGGAGAAACGTGCATTCTTGGGCTTTAATTACCACACTCACTCTTCTGTCCCGTGCTTCATCCCTCGTGAATGGGTTTAATTGTAGTAAGAATGTTTACGGGAGAGTGTTGGCTTGATGACTCTAATGTCCTTGGTTTGAGTTCCATCTGAGCCACCAGTGGCTGTGGGACTTCAGGCAGCCCTCTTAAACTGAAACGCCTGCCTCGCTGCTTTTTCTTCTCTGAAAAATAGCTGGGAGGGTGCAGATTGACACATTTTAGTGGAAAGTGATCTGGTTTAGGAAGAAAGAGATCTGTGCTCCAACCTTGCTTTGCCCCTAACTAGCTGTGGATTTGAGACAAGGGACTTTTCTCTGGGCATCGATTTCCTCATCTGTTTTTAAAATAAGTGAGCTGCAGGAGATGGGCTTCAAAGTTCCTTCAGCTCTAAAAGACTATGTATATCTTAAATCGCTTCCAGTTTGACCAAATCACCGCCATTATTATTATTATAACTATTACTATTATTATTATCTATAGATTCCCTTCTCTAATTCCAAAGATTTCCTTAGCCAGGCAAATCTTCTCTTAAACTAAAAAAAAAAACAAAACACTTTTATTTGCCTAAGTCCCATGGAGGATACTCACTGCCTTCCACCCCACCCCCCATAGGATTTGATGTGGAGGTTCTGTGTCTGTCTCACCCCCCATCAAATTATCGGATTCCCCCCACAGCCATGCCAGACTATTAAAAAGTGTTCTCTAAATACAGACTCCATTTCAAGCTGTTCTCTCAGCCAAAAATGCTCTCTCCCTTTCTCTGCTGTGAAAATTCTCATTCCCTTTTCCTCCTCTCCCCAACATGGAACGAATTCTTTTCCCCTCTGGATCCCTTGAGCAATTTGCACTATTACTCCATTGACTTTATTCTATCTGGTGTTATATTTGGTTTCATATCCAGTGAAATGTCTCTGCTCAGCTAGACCCTCAGGACCTGGAAAGTGGGGACTTGGTCACGTGTACAGTCCAGTCTCCCCGCTCTCCTCCTCCCCTCCCCCAGCACCTGGTATACATTCAGTGGTCATAGAAGAATTAAATTGTGGAACCCTGTGGATTTCATCATAATGGGATAAGAATGCTTCTTGGGTTAGAAGTTCACAGCCAGAGCTGAGCAGCGCAGATCCCCATCCCCCAGGGAAGCCCAGTTAGGCTAACGATCAAAGGGAAGCTGAGGGCTCCGGTAATGCTTGGGGGTCCCAGGAGAAAGCTGGCTTTTTGGTGGTGGGCAAAGTTGGTCTCTCCTCACTTGCTAAGAGGGGCTGCATACTCCCTTCTCCTTAGCCAGGCTTAGAACCAACCGGGTGACCCTCCTGTCACCGTGTTTTGTAAATAGCACCCAACTCAAATTACTTGGGCGCTTTTCTGAAACCTTAAAAAAAAAATTGCTCTTGAGTTGTACTTGCCCAGACTCCTCTTTCTTCCAGTACATAGTAACTTTCTTTTGAACATCTCCATTTGCTCTACTCTTTCTCCACGGTGGACCCTTGAATGCGCCTTTGCCTTTGTTGCCTTTGGTGTAAAGTCCTGTTTGGAGGCATCAAGTTGTGTGTGGGTTTGTCTTTTCTTACTGAATTCTAATTTAAAGCAAATTCCTTGGTTTTTACTAAGTAGAGATTTCGCAGAAAACCTGATTCTCATTTTAAAATGAATGAGGAGTCGAAAAGTTCGCCTAATTAAGAAAAGTTTAGGTGCAGTGCTTTTCAACACAGTGGTGGAGAGATAAGGAAGAGCTATGTTATCGCAAAGGTGATTTTAGATCCAGCAAAGCTTTTACGACAAAAACAAACAAAAAATTTGTCATGAAGAGTGGCCAGAAAAACCCCACAAAGAAACAGGTTGTGAAGTTCACCTTTGGTTGTTGCCCTCCCGTGGAAGATGGCGTTGAGGATGCCGCACATTTTGAACAATTTCTTCAGAAAAGGATCAAGTTCATTGAAAAGCTGATCATCTTGCTAAAAATATCATAACTATTGAAAGAACCAAGGGCTAAGATAACCGTGTCCTCGGAGGTGCCATTTTCCTTAAAATATGTGAATTATCTCACCAAAGATATCTGAAGAAGAATCTGCAAGGTTGCTGCATGTAGTCATTAGCCCCCAGCTCGCTAAGAGCCAAAGGAGGAGAAGAGGCCATGTCTGGTGACCAGGGGCACTAGGTTGGGAATTCACTGGATGGTAGTTAATGTCCTTTTTCTTTAATAATTGGGAAAAGCATGACAAATGCAAATTTACAAAACAGTCTCACAGAGTGAGAAGACAGAGAAGGCTGAGGCAAGTTCAATAAATGCCGGAGGAAATGAAGCAGATAAAACCTGTTTGCTGCCACAAGTGCAATGGGGGAGCAGCATTCCTGAAAAGGAGGGGAAATGAATGAATTCTCAAGTCCCAGAGGGGAGAGGCAGCTCAACGCTGACCTTTTCCCTCCCAGCCTGGCTGGAATGCTGGCTTAGAGAAAAAGGAAGGGTTGGGGGGGGATTTTTACTTTTTACTAAGACATCTCAGAAATGATCACGAACATGGCAAAGGTGACTCTCAAAGATAAGCAGGGGAGTGAGGAAGGTAGTGGCGTTGGAAGCTGGTAGGTGGGGGAAGAAAGTGTCTCCAGCATTTAGGTCGATAGAGCAGAAAAATGAAAGTGTAAGAACAACTTTGGGGGAAAGGCAGCAGCTGGTCGTTTTCCTTTCTGAATCTGAGAAGGGACATTTCGAGCCCAGGAAGGTCATGGGGGAAGGAAAGGAAAGAGCCAGGAATGCAGGGGAGCTATGCAATATCTGACCTTATAATCTCCCCCAACGATATCTGCAATGATTGTGACACGGCGTGCGTAGGTGTAGGTGTCGCTTCACCTCTGCTCTAAAGATGCCATGAGATAAGTGTCTGTTTATCAGCACTAGGCGAAGTTGGCTTTGGTTGCAGAATTCCACGACTTGCAGGGTGTCTGTGACACAGGGAGAAGCAGAGCCTTCCCTGAGTCCCCAGGGCCCTGGAGACACTTCTGTGGATTTAAAAGGTCTTGAGCATCGTGAAATGGGGGAGAACGTTTATCTTAGAGTCAAAATAGCACCAACCACAACCTCAATACCCAAAAGGCTTAAATCCTCTGAATAATTAGCCTAGACAATTCATGAGTCAAAACAGCCCCACAAAATCTGAAGGGGAGGGAGAGATGAAGCCAGAAAGCCAGTAGAATAAGTGTGTGTACACGAAAAACGTTCCTCACCTGTGGTTGTTTGGGGGTGCAATAATTTATGCGTGTGTATACATGATATCCTTCTACATATTTAGTACAAATGTGTGTTAAGATATCTGAAAACAACTCCAGAGCAACCCCCGGCCCCATCTTACTTTTATCCTGAAGGCAGTGTTACATAGATATCCAAAAGTTCTGAGAGGAGGATCTTAAATACACAAAGGATTTCCCAGCTGATCACCACATGCCTGATGTAAATAATCACCTACAGTACCGAGTTGGGTAATCTCCTTTCCACTAAGAATTATAAGTTAATTCATGGCAGCGGTCTTAGATTTCAGACATTAGTTGTAGCAAATTGTAGAGGAGAAGCAGGAGGGTATGATTCATAACCTAGAAAGAGCAGCAACAGCTTCTAATTTCCATTTATCCTCTGAGTCACGTGATATATTTCAGAAACTCACTTAAAATTGAGAAAATAAGCCATTCCTAATTGTGCTTAAGTAAGGAAATAGCTCATTTATGAATCAAAGGAGATTAGAGAATCTTTTGTGTGTTTGTTTAGAATCCATGCCAAATTTTTTTTTCAGAGGCACAAAAAAAGAAAAAAAAAGCCTCTGATAAAGCTAAATGTTTAAAAAAGACAAATAACCCATTTAAGAACCTTGACAATGAACTCACCTCTGCTTTGAGTGTGGGATTTTTGCACTTTATGGTTATGTACCTTTGAGATGGCTCTTTTTTTTAAAATGAATACATCATTGTATTATTGGAGTTTCATATGACTCAGTTAAAAAAAAGAGATAATTTTCCAACTAGTCATTTGAATTCCCATAAAACTCAATTTCCACAGGTTAGCTCGAGAGAATTTTTTTTTTTTTTTTTTTTTTTTTTGTGGTACGCGGGCCTCTCACTGTTGTGGCCTCTCCCGTTGCGGAGCACAGGCTCCGGACGCGCAGGCTCAGCGGCCATGGCTCACGGGCCCAGCCGCTCCGCGGCATGTGGGAGCCTCCCGGACCGGAGCACGAACCCGCGTCCCCTGCATCGGCAGGCGTACTCTCAACCACTGCGCCACCAGGGAAGCCCCAGAGAATTTTTAAATATTAAGTTCCAAGCATGCTGCTTGAAACTCTTTAACACGTTCCCAGTGAATTTACAATACATCTCCACCCGCTGTGGCCTACCCCATCTGGACCCTTCCTACCTTTCTTGGCGCACTGCTCTCCAGCCACTCTGTGGTCCCCTTGCAATGCCTCAAATGTCAGAGTTCCTTCTTGCCTTGGACTTTCTGGGCTTGCTGTTCTTTTCTGCCTGGAAAATTCTTCTCTGATCTTGGCACGGCTGGCTTCATCAGATATGTTGTCTTAGAGCATCATTCCTTGACCCTCCTAGCAGTGCCCCGTCCCCACCCTATTGCTCTCAAACCTATAATCCTCTCTGTGTTCTAGCTTGCATCCATCTCAATCTGCTTATCTTGTCTCTTGGTTATATCTATTGGTTGGCCAAAAAGTTCTGTCGGTTTTTCTGTAACATCTTAACGAACATTTTGGCCAACCCAACATATCTGCCATTGGATTTTAAGTCTCTTGAGAACAGAGACCTTGTCTATCTCATTCACCATTCTCTTCTCGCGCTGCCTGGCAAATAGTAGTTGTTCAGTAAATATGTATTGAATGAGTGGATGAAAGATACGACATTGATCTGTATCTATTTTTCTTTCTGGGTTGTCTTGGTCAAATTTCGGTATTGATTTTATGTGCCAGATACTGAGAAGGAGAAGAGGGGATGGGCTTAGAGGGCCAAGGACTGAGCCCTGGGGCGCTCCAACCTTCAGCATTCAGGTGAAGTGGGAGGAGCCAGCAAAAAAGTTTGGGTAGGAGAAGCCTGTAAGTTAAAAGGGAAGAGCGGGGAGGGTTTCAGGAAAGAGTGGTCAGTTGTAGACACTGCTGCTGCCACAGAGAATCAATTAAGCGAGAACCAAGATGTGTCCATTAGGTTTGGCAACATGAAAGGAACCAGTGATCTAGACAAGAACAGTGCGGGTGAGTGGTGGGGACTCACTGGGGGTGGGTAGAGAGTGGATGGCAATGAGGAAGTGGAGGCAGGGAGTGTAGACACCTTGTTCAAGAAGTTTTGCTGGGAAGGGAACCCGAGAGAATGGAGTGAAGGCTGGAGGAAACATGGGCTCAGGAGAGGGTTTTCTTTCATTTTGTTATTTTTGATTTGTTTGTATTTTAAGATGGGAGTTGACAGATTTTTTTATGCTCTTGAGAATGATCCAGGAGAGAGAAAGAAAGAGATGGTGATGAGGACGTGGGAGAGAAAGAGAACATTGCAGAAGAGAAGTCCTTGAGTAGTTGGGCCAATGTGGTTCAAGGAAAATGTTGACCACTGCTAGACTCTTTGCCACGGTGAAGGAGGAAGGGGTGTGTGTGTGTGTGTGTGTGTGTGTGTGTGTGTGTTTATTGATTGGGGGTAGACAGATAAGAGTGTTGCCCTTGGAAATTCCCTGGCGGTCCAGTGGTTAGGACTCTGTGATCTCACTGCCGTGGGCCCCGGATTCAATCCCTGGTAGTAGAACTGAGATGTCACAAGCTGCATGGAGCAGCCAAAAAAAAAAAAAAGAGTGTTGCCCTAGATGGCTTCTATTTTTTTAGGTATGAAACCAGGACAGTAGCTGGGCATGTGAGAGAGGGAAGGGATGTGGAAGGGTTAAGAAGAAATGAAAACATTTAAAAGAATTATCTTAAAAAGTAGGAAAGTAAACTAGGTAGGGATGTGTAGAAGGATTGTAGTGCTGCATGTCCGTTTGAGTTTTATCGTCATGAATTTGAACTGAGACAGCTGGATTTGGGGATTTTCCCAACACTTGGAGTGGGAATGTAGGTTGTTACCACTTTTCTGGAGGGCAGTGTCCTTTGACCCAGCCATTAGGAACTCATCCTAAAGATAGTTGGACACCTTTTGAGAAGATGTATATACAAAGATGTTCAACAAAGTACTTATAATTGATAGCAAATTATTGGAAAATATCTAAGTATTCAACAATAAGGGGTTGGATGAATAAATAATGATATATCCGTACAATGGGATATTTTGTAGCTGTTAAAGACTAAGCGTGTATTCGTTGATAGAGTCATAGACAGATAAGCGTAATGAGTTACCGAGTGAAGAGAAATGGAGTTTTCAAAGCGGCGCGAAAAGTAAAACCCCATTTGTTGAATTCTGATGCAGCTGATCCTACAGGGTGTTCTGGAGCTGGGATGGCCCTTTAAAATCGTCCAGCATCAAAGCAAGGGCCCAGGAAGGGTGAGGCAGATCCCTTGCATAGAGGACAGTTCCCAGTGAGGGACTCAGTTGCGGCCAGCAGCAGCCAGCACTCCCCACAGCCAGGGAAATGAGTTCCTCTCTCCTGAGGGCGCATCTGAGTGGCAGACCACAGCATCCATTGCAGGCCTGCAGTTCCTAGTCTGTAGTTATCCAGATCACCAGAATACCTGTTCGGTCTTCCTCTTCAGGCTGTCGTGAGGAGCTGAGGTGAAGGAGATGAAACTGCTTTGTAAACTGTAAAGCGCTATCAACTGTGATGTGTTCTTGGTCATTATGATCTGTTGCTGGTTCCCACCCTGCTTTTCCTCACCTTCCCTAGGCTTCCACAATCACATTTTCTCTTTCTCCCTAGGGTTATTGACCCAGAGAAAGAAATAAGAAGAAGAGGGAAAAAAAAGGGGGGTAAAATTCTGAAAAAGAAAAGGTCCCGTGTTTTTCTGTCCAGTGTATGTACGATCCTCAGGGGGTCATGTCAAGAGCTCCCCCCACCGACCGCCCCCGGGGCCAGGGTTGAGTAGGCTGGACTGTGTGGGTCAGAAGAATGACCCCGTGAAGGACTTGAGCCATCTCTTCCTCCCTTCCTCCCTCACTAAGACATGGGCCCATGGAGTTTTGGGGGAATTAGAACCAGGGCCACCTTAGGCAACTGCATTTCACAGTAGCAAGAGGAGGTTGTGAGGAAAATATTGAAGCCCAAGGGAGAAACTGAGGCACGGTTTACAGAGGCCACAAATACCTTCTTATGGAGAATCAGACAAGGGAAAGCAGAGAAAACTGAGAGTATCTTTTCAACTTTTCTAAGAAGATTTTTTTTTCCCCTGTGCAGCTAGTAAACATCTCTTTAGAGAATGTGTGTGGCCACAAAGTTGAAGGGCTGAGCAGTTTAGCTCTCTGCCCCCAGATGGTTTTAAATGGTAGCAGATAGGAGGTGGGGCAAGTCACGGCTCAGCACCCACCCGACAGCTGCTCTTCCTCTGTCACTAGTTCTGGGAGAGTGAGGGTGGCTTTTCAGACCAGGGAATGCCTGCAGGCTGACACTCAAGAAGGAGAGGTTTGTAGTTTCCCTGAATGCTGAAGCTACCCCTTCCTCCCCACTTCCCTGTTACTGCTCTGAACCACTCAGAAATGCTAAAACAACACACATGGGGGTTCCTGGCAAACAAGTGAGCAGAGAGAGAGAAAAGAAATCCAGTCACAGGAGAGAAGAAAATGGTCTCTCCTCCCAGAAACACTCACAAGAAAGATAGGCAGCCCTGTATACGAATAGCTGATTCACTTTGCTGTACAGTAGAAACAGACACAACATTGTAAAGCAACTATACTCCAATAAAAATTAAAAAAAAAAAAAAAAAATGGCAGCCCTGCTCTGCGCCCCCAGCGCTCAGTAAAATACTGATATCTTGGGACTTTGGGGGTTGCAGGGCCCGAGTCAAGAGCTAATCAGTTTTACTTACGCCTTAAGCCAAGGTTATGAATAAATGAGTTTATCCCGATTGTAGCTACAGCGTCTGGCTGGGTCCACGCAGACACAGAATGCTAGACCAGAGCTGAAAATCGTGGGAACGTGGCGGCCCGTTCACAATATATCCTTAACTTAAAATAGGTTCACAGTACATTGTTAACATAAAGAAAACAGTATATTGAGTACAATCCCAGTTGTTCAAAACAACGTAAAGAAATCCCAGTCTGCCAAGACCAGAGTGCCAGATACAAAATATTAAATGTTTCTCTCGGTGATGGGATTATTTTCTTCATTAAACTTTTCTGTGTTTTCTGATTATCTTTTCCTACCCTGATCAACTGTTTCTGAAATAAAACTGAAATTTGAGAAATAAAACACAGGAAGAGTGTGGGGAGATGCGCCAGTTCCGTGATTGTGAGCACTTGTCCACAAATGTACATTCACACGCGTGCGTGGTGTGAATACACGTATGCACGCATGTGTGTGTTCCAAAGCTCTGGGCTCCCCCTTCTATTTCAACCAGGATCCTTTTTGTCTCTGGTGAGTTCTTGAGTCCTGTGTAACCTCAGACCACAGTTCTGGAGAGACAATCTCCTAGTACTGCTACCAAGGTAGCCAGTACCTTCCACGAAGGTTTCTGGCAGGTGGCCACTCCCAGTCCCTCTCCCTCAAATAAGGCCACCAGGGACCCTGCCTTTGGTCTCCACTGTCACTCTCTGGGGACGGGGAGAGAAGGGGGAAGGGGAGGAGCAGGACGATTTGTTGACCTGCAGCTTTGCTCAAATGCCTTTTGGCAGAAGGGTTCACAGATGACGTCACATTCTGTAGCATTTAGAGAGGACACCTCCAGAGAGCTTGACCCTAACACTGATGAGCTCCAGGGATATGAGAGAGGAGAAACTCTGCCAGCCAAGCTCCCTCAGGCTGTCGGCATCCAGCTGAGGGTGGCAACAGGGGCTAACTCCCTGATCCTGCAGAATTAGGGTTCATCCTCACTTTCAGAGGTCTGGATTTCTTCTGACATTAACTGCTTCCTTTCCTCAAAGGTTACTGCCATCCCTTTTGTCTAAGCATTTTAAAAGGCTTCAGTGGAACAGTGTACTAGGCCAAGGCTTGTATGTTTATGTTCTCCTGCACCCTTTTCGTCTGTGTCCTGGTGGCACTGCTCCCATACTGTTGTCATTCACTTTGTAAAAACCCATAAATTCTGAGCTGCCAGGGAGTTGTCTTTGGGGGCTTAACTCTAAGCATCACCACATACCAGTAAATGATTAATAAGCAGTGTTTGGTTAATAAATAACATTCAGCTCTGATATTAATAACAGATTTTTTTCAAGCAAGACACAGCTGGTGATGATTTAGTGACACAGGGTCACCTTAGTTTCTTTGAGCATTAGCTTGGAGGAGAGACTGAATGCTGTCAGATGGCACAAAGCTTAAAAAAAAAAAAAAAAAAAAGCCAAACATATCTGGTTCCTGAGAGAGAACCCTGGAGGATGCAGATACACACACACACACACACACACACACACAGAGCAAGAGATTCCTGCTCTTTTCAATGTCTCATCTATTGTTACCTCCTGAGATGCTGTGGGTCCATCTCATGGATTATAGCTCTTCCCATCTCTAGAGCAAGCACATTTTCTGAACTAAAAATCAGTGTTCACTGGTTGGCCGTGAGTCAGAAATTAAGAACGGTCTGGAAAAGTTGGGGGAAATGGGTTTCCCAATAGTGAGGCATCCAGCAGCATTCCCCACTGGCCATATTTGTTCAGCCATATTGAATAACTTACTCGATGCTAAGTAATTCCAGAGACTGGAGTTACAAAGAAGAAAACTCTCTGTCCCTGTGAAGCTTCACTCCTGTGTGAAGCTGCTCTGGATGGGAACCCCCTTCTGGCTCGTACAAATTACAGGTAGATGTTTGACCTCGCTTAGCTATTGTCCCAACTGATGCCTCCCCCACTCAATCCCTTCCCAGCACAGACATCTCTTCTTCTTTTTCCTTATCTCAGTAGGGACTGGAGTTCTTGCTCTGAGTTCCTTCTGCCAGAGAAGGAAGTCCTTTGCTTGCTTTCTCCAGACCCTACTCTATTTTTTTTAAACTTTTTATTTTATATTGGAGTATGTAGTTGATTAACAATGTTGTGATAGTTTCAGGTGTACAGAAAAGTGGTTCAGTTATACATATCCATGTATCTATTCTTTTTCGAATTCTTTTCTCATTTAGGTTGTTACATAATATTGAGCAGAGTTCCCTGTACTGTACAGTAGGTCCTTCTTGGTTATCCTTTTTAAATATAGCAGTGTGTACATGTCAGTCCCAAACTCCCTAACTATCCCTTCCCTCCCACCCTGTAACCGTAAGTTCATTCTCTAAGCTCCAGACCCTACCCTTGAGTTCAGCCCAACGGGAAACCTCTCCTGGCTTCAATGTTCACATAGGACCTTCCTCAAGTCAGGCCAAACCTCCCTCTTTCATCCCTCAGACTGGCTCTTCCCTCACTCATGGACTGGCTGCTTCTTCATTTTCTAATTGTTCCCAGTGTGACAGTGACTTTGCAACCATCTTTCAGGTTTCTCCTTGTCATGACCTCCTTATCATAAATGAAGATCCAGAAATGTCTTTCTGTATATTAAGTACATAATACAGAGAGAGGAATTCCTGTCTTCGGTGAAAGAGAAAGAGGTACAGGGACAACGTATCTAGTCCACTTTGCCCACAAATGCTGACCTTTCCAACGACTCGGGGGGGTGGGGGTAGGAACAGGTTGGGGAAGGTCCTAGCCCAGAACCACCATCTCCTAGGCTGTCACAGTTTTTCTATTTGAAATTCAAAGCACCTGCAGAGTGACTGGTGTAGTAAATTACTTTCCTCTTTTGAAGACAGAAAGAGACTCTTCTTTAGCAAGATGGGAGAATTCACAAATTACTGCCCTAATTCCCCTTCCTGCCCATGTGGAGTCCCATCCGGCATCTCAAAGAGCTACTATTCTGCTGCCAGGGGAGAAGCCGTCGCCATGAAGAAAATGCCTTGTGCCTTCCCCTTTCCCTATTGCCTTCTTCCTAGATCAGCACCCCTTTTCTTCCCTTTCCACATGCTTCCTCTTCCTTCTCTTAGGAAAGAACGTGATATTTGATGGGCATGTTGTCAGGCATCTGAGTTTCTAATTATAGCTCCATCACTATCAATCTGTATGAGTTGGGGAACAGAACTGTAACCAATAAGAGATGACAAATTTCATTGTGTAATTTAGTTCTTCATATCAGTGTGTCATTCTGACTCCTTTCTATTTAACCAGATGTTTTGCCAGAAATTATAATTTAACCATTTGAAGGACTGTGAATAAAGGCATAACAAAACCCTTTCCCCTTTGGCCTGAGCATTTGACTTTTGGTAAACTTCCTAGCACTGTTTCCCTGAAGGCCTGATAAAAGAAAGTAAAAATGGCCCTGATTGGTAAACTCTATCTGGACTGGGACAACTATAAATACCAGCTTGAAAGCTCTATTTCTGGGTTTCCCTAAGTGCAGTCACTCTTGTAACTGGCATGACCCTGTGGGGACCATAGAACCTACACCTGTGGGGTTCTTCCAAAAGATATTAGTTGCTGTGGAGCAGGGGGCTTCCAATCCAGGCTGGTTTCCATACCCTCCTGATGTGAGACTCACCACTTCACATCTGCGTCATCACCTGGGGCTCAGGAGAATAGCTTGTGGATATAGTGTGGATGGTTTTGTGGTCAGCTGCAGGAGAGGAATGCCAGATGTTTCCTGCTGGCACACCCTGCATCCTGGCCTGTGCTTCCTTCTGAGTCAAATGTGCCCTGTGTGGCATGGCAGTCTTGTGGGTCTGTGTGTTTAGTAGAGCCTTAGAAGAAGACCTCCTGGTGGGCATCGCAGGGGGTATGGTTTGACTTGTAGTGAACCAAGGGCATTTGCCTGTGAAGCTGTCTGCCTGAGTCAGTAGTCCAGTCATATGAGTGAAGGGGGTCAAAAGGCACACATTTCCAGTTATAAAATAAATAAGTCATGGGGATGTCATATACAGTTTCAGTTTTGCAAGAAGAAAAGAATTCTGGAGATTGGTTGCACAACGTTGTGAATGTACTTAAACCTCCTGAACCGTACACTTGAAAATGTTTAAGATGGTAGATTTTATGTTATGTGTATTTTACCACAATTGAAGAAATATTGACAGGTTCCTCTAAATGTCACGCTTAAATCATGTTTTCAATGGCTGGGCTACTGCTAAATGTTTCCAATTTTTACTATAAGTAGTATAGGAAGATTTTTGCATCACTTTTCCAATTCTGTCTTCCAGTTGTGGTTAAACAATCGTCTATATTTCACTTCTTATCATTTGACCAATTGACAATTTCAGCCACTGGTCACAATTTCCCATGTAAGTGCTGACCACATCCCTTAGTAACACGAGAACACCGTCTAGGGGTCAATTCCGGAAAGACAGGCTACACCCAGAAGAAGGAGGAAGACCTCTTCCCCAGGCCTTCCACTCCTTGGAAGGACATCTGGAAAGGCAGACAGTTCTAAGTACCATCTTTTTCCTATCATTCTTCCAGTCAGCATAGTTTCCAAGACCTTGTTGCTCTGAAAAGAAAGATCTCCCAATATTTACAATACTTGAGGTTAAAATAAATAATCTTTTTATGAGATAGAGCACTAATATCTTGCTAATAAAAGCTTCAACTCCTAATCCTTTGTTATTCTCTTAAAAAATATAACATCAACAGTGCAATCAAGGCTAAAAATTCTTGCATAAATTCATGTACCCACTTAGGAATGTAATCGAGCAGTTTGTGAGAGTCCCTGAATGATTTCGCTTTGGGTAAATCACAGAGAACACTAGAACTTAAACAGCTTCAGAGACCAGCTGGTTTAGAGACCTTCTAGAGACCAGTGGTTCTCAACCATTACAGGGTCATAGACCTCTTTGACACTCTGATAAAAATTAGAGGTTTTTGATCCTATAAAATGTTAGTTGACACACAACTCTGAATACAATTTTAAAGGGTTCATGGGTGCCCAACCTCCAGCCCTGAAGTTCTTCATACATTGAGAATTCCTGCTCTAGTCCCACCCCATAATTTGGAAATGAGGTTTCTGAGAAACACCACAAGTGAAGAAGCCGCCTTGCCTAGCTGGATGCTAGAGGGACATGTGGTCCCACACACAGCAGGATGCTGTGTCAGACTAGCCCCGGCAAACGCCGCTCCTGGAGTGCACGTGTTCTCTCTGCAGGACCAGGCTGAGTAAGAGGGGCAGCAGCCACCCCTCGGAGCTCCAGCTCCGTTGGGGGGACCCAGTCCGAATCAGCAGCCATGAGAAACAAGCGTTGTCTTATCGGCTGGAGAGGAAGAACACGAGTAGCTGGCCGTCCAGGGGCCGTCAGAGAGCATGGACATGACCCATGGGCTGGATGGAGATGATGTTGGTGGGTGTTTGGCAGCAGCATGGACTGTGGCCCAGGAATACAGAGGAATAATAGTCAGAGTAGCAGATGGGCAACAAGAGGTGTAGACCAAGA
The DNA here is from genome assembly GCF_002837175.3 of Physeter macrocephalus. NCBI lineage: Eukaryota > Metazoa > Chordata > Mammalia > Artiodactyla > Physeteridae > Physeter > Physeter macrocephalus. The sequence continues at coordinate 55,287,659 of NC_041225.1, forward strand.
GCAGAGGCACTGTAGAGCTGCAGGAAGAAGTCTGGGTTATTTGTGAGATCCCTCCCCAGGGACTTCTAGAAAACATCACTAAGGGAGACTAAAAGAAGACTGGACTTCCAGTGTGGTGGATAGGAGCATTGCTCTTTGGGCTCTTACTGTGGATACAATTGGGTTGGTTTGATTCGCCAGGACACAAAGCGTGTGAAGAATCAATTATGGTATGTTTTTGCTCAAATTCCCCACTGAAACGTGGCAGGAGTCAAACTGACAGTCCAGGTAAGGCTCTTGCAGCTGCCCCCTGGGGGGCCCCCAATTGTCGTGGACTTGGTAGCAAATCATTATAACTCTTTCTGAACCTCAGTTTTCTCAACTACAAAACAGAATCAGGGCATCAGGATCTATTGAGCCCTAAGTTTCCTTCCAATGTGAAAAAAAAAAATCTGATTTTGTGACCAAATCGGAAAGCCAGGGTTGGGCTCTTTCAGCTCAGCAGATTTAATGAGTCATTTCTGAATTGCTGGCCTAGGCACTGTCCTCCTCAGTCAAATATTCCCTTGAGACATAAATAATCTCTTAGAAAATCGGGAAAGGAAACCTGTAAGAGACTATTAAAAAACATTTTCTATAATTAAGAAAGAAAATGAAAAAGACGACAGTCAGAATTGGGGTTATATTTCAAATTGACTGATTACAAGAGCGCACAGCACTGAAACTGGGTCTCAGCAGAGTAGAGCAGGGTGGCCTTTAAGGTTAACTCATCCAGGAGCTGCAGTCCCTCTTTCCCACGATGCACAGGTTTGCCTCGTCTGTGTTCAGTTTTATTCTCAGGCTGGGGGTAATATGGCTATTGTGGCAACATGGCCAAGCTTTACTTTTGCAGGTGACAATGTCCAGGGAGACGGACTCTCCCTTCCTCTGGCTCTCCTAAGGATGGGGTATTTTCCAGAAGCCCCAGCAAACTTCCCCTTGAATCTCATGAAATTGAATTGGTTCATATGCCTATTCCTGAACCTGTTGCTGGCAGGGGTGATGCGATTACATGTAAACAGTTTAGGCCGGGACTTCTGTGGTGGTCCAGTGGTTAAGGCTCTGCACTCCCAGTGCGGAGGGCCTGGGTTCGTTCGATCCCTGGTCAGGGGACTTGATCCCACATGCCGCAACTAGAAGCCTGCATGCCGCAACTAAAAGATCCCGCATGCCACAACGAAGATCCGGGCACAGCCAAATACATAAATAACTATTTTTAAAAAAAAATTTAGGCTAACCCGAAATGTACAAGGACCATGGGGTGACTACCTGGCACCAATCGAGGTAGTCAGGGATGGTGAAGAATGGCTGCTGAGCAGATAACCATTAGTGTCTCCCACATGCTATATTTCAAAAGTCTTAACCACATTCTTTTCAGAATCATCTTTTGAAATACAATGGGGGTGTGGGACCGTGTTCCCCATTTTACAGATGGAGTAGTTAAGCTCAAGGTCACACAGTTGGGTTAGAGCTCGGGCCAAAGACCTTACTCATCAAAATCCAAGGCTTCTCTATGTACGTTCTGAAAGGTTTAAATTTGGGGCTTATCTTTTTACCCAGATAGTCTTTTTCTGGGGATTATTTTAATAAAATAATGAATGAAAAAAATAGGAATAAAGAATTAGAGACAAGAATGTTTATCCTGTGTGTGTGCTTGAAAAAGTGGAAACAATCTGAGAGCCCAATAATATGCAGTTAGTTAGATCAATTTTGGTACATAGATACAATGGAATATCTACATATGGAATATGCAGCTATTACAATTTTATGGTAGAAGAAAAAGCAGTGGCCTGCAGAAATGTTCACAATATAGTGTTACATTAAAAAGCAGGCTATAAAACTGTTGTAAAAGAAAATCAGATCTAGAAAAATGAAGAGATGTAGACACCCACATTTTATCAGTGCTTATCTTTGCATAGTGGAGAAAGGATGATTTTCATTTCCTACTTTGCACTTACCTCTATTTGCTAAATTTCTTTGGTGAGATTGTATAAGCAAAGGATTTCTTTGGTGAGAACATTATAATCAGAAAAAAATGTCTGTTGGCTTTTAAAATATTTTCACTTAATTAAATAATTTTCTTTTCACCAGAACATTGGTTTTCAGACATAGATGCCAGGTATCAGAGGGTTCCACGAGGGAAGTAGAGTCAGGGAGTAATGGCAACAGCCATCACAGTGGCCCCTGCAACAGTCTTCTCAGACCTATCCTGAGTGCTGATGAAATCTTAGGATAAAAAGCATCGCTTGGAAGGATTCTAAAATTTCTACCCTCAGCTGCCTTCAAAGAGTGGTCACTGTATCCATGGCCAATAAGTGAAGCACAATACGTGCTTTGGGGCTCATGGGGAGAACAAAAAGCTACAGATCCTTCTTAAGACAATACTTAGGATAATATTTATTTCTGAAGTTTGAAGTTCCTGGCACGTAGTGCCTAATAAATATTGGGTAAGTAAAGAGATGTTAGGCCAAGAAAAATGATTGGAAAATATTAAACAGTGAAATTACCAATTTGTGAATACTCAGCACAATGCCTTCTACAAATTATTTTATGGTAGAGGACAGAATGACTCTCGTACACTCTGCTTTTTCTGGAATCATTCCTGGGTTTCCTGACCACCCAAGTCTTGTGGAGCTCTCCCACATTTATCCCTGTTATCACAGAGGAGAAGAGCTTTCTCTTCTGTTGACCTTCCAACCTCTGGTGAGTCTGTCTCCTGCACATATGGAAAGTACCCAGGAAACGGCATGACCAAAAAATTCGCATTTTCAGTCTCAAAGCAAACCCCCCCCCCACCAAAAAAAGCCCAAAGCCTGCTGGATTTTTTTTTTTTTACACTTGACTGTGTTTTTTGGAAAAGGTATTTTTTGGAAAAGGTACCCCAAATGAAGTTACATAAGCAATCAAGAGAAGTTCCTTTAGCATTTGTTGTAAAGCTGGTTTGGTGGTGCTGAATTGTCTTAGCTTTTGCTTGTCTGTAAAGGTTTTAATTTCTCCATCTAACCTGAATGAGATGCTTGCTGGATAAAGTAATCTTGGTTGTAGGTTTTTCCCTTTCATCACTTTAAATATGCCCTGCCACTCCCTTCTGGCTTGTAGAGTTTCTGCTGAAAGATCAGCTGTTAACCTTATGGGGATTCCCTTGTATGTTGTTTGTTGTTTTTCCCTTACTGCTTTTAATATTTTTTCTTTGTATTTAATTTTTGAGACTTTGATTAATATGTGTCTTGGCTCGTTTATCCTTGGATTTATCCTGTGTGGGACTCTCTGCGCTTCCTGGACTTGACTATTTCCTTTCCTATATTAGGGAAGTTTTCAACTGTAATCTCTTCAAATATTTTCTCAGTCCCTTTCTTTTTCTCTTCTTCTTCTGGGACCCCTATAATTTGAATGTTGGGGTGTTTAATGTTGTCCCAGAGGTCTCTGAGACTGTCCTCAATTCTTTTCATTCTTTTTTTTTTATTCTGCTCTGCGGTAGTTATTTCCACTATTTTATCTTCCAGGTCACTTATCCGTTCTTCTGCCTCAGTTATTCTGCTATTGATTCCTTCTAGAGAATTTTTAATTTCATT
>NC_041225.1:55291691-55327310 GCF_002837175.3 Physeter macrocephalus
GTGGGCAGGACCACATCCAGTGGTGTGTTTTGGGGTGTCTGTGACCTTATTATGATTTTAGGCAGCCTCTCTGCTAATGGGTGGGGTTGTGTTCCTGTCTTGCTAGTTGTTTGGCATAGGGTGTCCAGCACTGTAGCTTGCTGGTCATTGAGTGGAGCTGGGTCTTAGCATTGAGATGGAGATCTCTGGGAGAGCTTTTGCCGTTTGATTTTAAATGGAGCCAGGAGGTCTCTGGTGGACCAATGTCCTGAACTCGGCTCTCCCACCTCAGAGGCACAGGCCTGACACCCGGCCAGAACACCAAGACCCTGTCAGTTACACGGCTGCTAGTGTTGGAGGGTCTCCTGCAGAGGTAGGGGTTGGTTGTGGCTCACCACGGGGACAAGGACACTGACAGCAGAAGTTCTGGGAAGTACTCCTTGGCGTGAGCCCTCCCCAAGCCTGCCGGATTTTAAGGACCAAAATTATTCAGGTCAGAAGCTAAAATGAGGTTGCCCACCCCACATTCTTTAAATAGGTGAAGTTTGGAGGCTCCCATGTCCTGAGCAAGTATCATTACAGAAGAGTCCATCCAAGAGTACCCCACTGTCCACTCTGCTTTGAAGACAACAGCCCCCCATAATTAGAAACAGCTTTAGTCACATGCCAGATGTCCATGCTTCCCTTCCAATTATTTTCAGAAACATCATAAAGAACCATTAGTGACAGTGTGAAATGTTCTTTTGTAAAAAATATTTGTCCAACCTTATGAGTTCAGTTTGATATGAAGATTGCAATCTGCTTATTGATCTAAGTCCGAGGTGGAGACTTCCCTGGTGGTGCAGTCGTTAAGAATCTGCCTGCCAATGCAGGGGACATGGGTTCGATCCCTGGTCTGGGAAGATCCCACATGCCACAGAGCAACTAAGCCCGTGAGCCACAACTACTGAGGCTGCTCACCACAACTACTGAAGCCCATGTGCCTAGATCCCATGCTCCGCAATAAAAGAAGACACCGCAATGAGAAGTCCGCACACTGCAATGAAGAGTAGCCCCTGCTCTCTGCAACTGGAGAAAAGCCCGCATGCAGCAACGAAGACCCAACACAGCCAAAAACATAAATAAAATTTAGGAAAAAAAGAAAAAAAAGTCTGAGGCATAGGAGAATGACCTTGGGAGAGTCCTCCACCACCGGAACACTGCGTCTTTATTTTTTATTTTATCTTATATTTTATTTTATTTTACTTTTGTGGGGATGGGGGGACAGAGAAAGGTTTATTGCAGGACCAAGCAAGGAGAACGGGTGGCTTGTGCTCAAAAACTCAAACTCTCCGATGATTTTTAACCCTGTGTCTTTAAACCAGCCACACTTCCCACTTGTAGTTCTCCTCACTCTTGGCCTGGGACATTTCCTCCTATTTTAGCCTTGGTGACTGAGTTTTGCTTTTCAGGTTCTGATTTTCATTGTTCGGGCTTAATTTGAGGTTCAGTGCCTATATCATTCCTCCTCCTGGCTCATCTCTGAGGGAGTCAGGCCTTTAGTAGATGCAGAGCTCTCCAAATAGAGGGTGATCTTAGGGTATCTGGTTGTCTCTGTCAACATGAACACAGGGGCCAGACGCCGTGTGCCTGAATCAACAGCCAAGCCTCTGTGATGCTACACACAGCCTGACCAGAATGACACTCCAAAAGCAGCAGCATAAATGTTCTGGAAGTAGATAGTAGCGATGGTTACCCAGCCTTATGAACACGCGAAAAACCAATGACATGTACACCTTAAAATGGTGAATTCTATGCTGTGTGACTTGTATCTCAATAATAATTTTTTTTAAAGCAACAAGAGATGGCTGCTGGGGGAGGCTGAGCTTAAATATCTCTGGTTAAACTTTCTGCTTTCCTTGTATTTACTGGAAGAGGAAGGATTTGTCTTTAGACAGAATATCTTTGCCATCTTTAGACATTCCCAGCAATTGACAGCCCTGTGAAGGCATGAAAAAAATGTGATTAGTGCTGACTCCATACACAGTCTATTAATTAATACCTAAATAATTCCATGTCGCCAGTTTCGTGATTTATAATGTTAAGCAGGCCTTCATATTTATCATCACAGGCAGCACTGAGTGGGGAAAGAGCATCTGGGGAAGACCTGAAGCCTGGTACCAATTTTGCCATTAACCAAAACGTCTGTGACCTCAAGGGCGAAGGGGATTGGGGGTGGTCACAGAACCTCTGGGTCTCTGTTTTCTCAACTCTAACATAGGGGGGTTAGACTCAATAGGGCCAGTTTGTCTCCATGATTCTGTGAATTTCTAACTTTCAAAATCTCCAAAACAGCCCCGAAAAGTAAGTAGACAGTGATTACTGTCCCTGTTTCACCCACAAAGAAACTAAAGACCAGGGAATTTAAAGGACTTCTTAGTGTTTGAACCAGGACCAGAAGTGAGTTCGCCTGAGTTCTAGTCCAGTATTCTTTCTAATGTGAGAGAAATGTGGACACTCCGTGCCAGGAATTTACCATTTAAGTTTATTCAGCTGATAAGGGTTTAGGCAAGACTGTAGGTTCTTGCAAAAGGTAAGCACGGGAGACAGGAACATCGGAAAGGGCTGGTGGGTCAGAGCTGGGCCATGGCCACCGTGGAGGAGGTAAGTCAGGAGAGGTTGTTTGCTGAGGAGTGTGCGTGCCCTAGAGCATAAGGAAAGTAGGAGTTGCCAGGAAACCCTGGGTTTTCCAACTTGGCAATCAGTACACAACTGAGCTTTTATAGGAAATTGCCCAGTTCTTTGGAAATTTTGTGTGGTATAAATATGGCCTTGAACTTATATATATATTAGCTTAGCAAAAGGCAGAAACGTTTTGGAACCCCTGGATTTGAGAGATCTGTTTGTGTTATTGTTATAATGACTTTCAGCAGGATTGGATAACATGAAATTATATTGCTAAAAACAATTTAATTTTCTGATCTTTGAGACTTCTTAATAACAAGTAAACCTCAAGTAGAGTGAAGGTGGATTGGAAAAAGCAATTTTTCCTGAATCAAAAAAATTAGGGGGCTTCCCTGGTGGCGCAGTGGTTGCGCGTCCGCCTGCCGATGCAGGGGAACCGGGTTCGCGCCCTGGTCTGGGAGGATCCCACATGCCGCGGAGCGGCTGGGCCCGTGAGCAGTGGCCGCTGGGCCTGCGCGTCCGGAGCCTGTGCTCCGCGATGGGAGAGGCCGCGGCAGTGAGAGGCCCGCGTTCAGAAAAAAAAAAAAAAAAATTAGGTCTTGGGCTTCCCTGGTGGCGCAGTGGTTGAGAGTCCGCCTGCCGATGCAGGGTACGCGGGTTCGTGCCCCGGTCCGGGAAGATCCCACATGCCGCGGAGCGGCTGGGCCCGTGAACCATGGCTGCTGAGCCTGCGCGTCCGGAGCCTGTGCTCCGCAACGGGAGAGGCCACAACAGTGAGAGGCCCGCGTACAGCAAAAAAAAAAAAAAAAAAAAATTAGGTCTTGGCACTGCATCTACCTAACTGGCTGTGTGTCCTTAGACAATTCACTTAATCTCTCAGATCTTCAACTTCCTCACTACAAATAAGGCGTTAGAGGAGATCATCTTTAAAGTCCAGCTCAGCTCTAAAATACCATGACCAGATATCATGTACTTCACCACATTCTTCTCCCTGAATCTTGGGTATTTCTGTCTCTTCCAGAAATGGAACCTTCCATGTCACCCTCATTTCTCTTTGCCCTAGAACAGAAAGCCCAGCCACAGTCTGGTACCACCTCCAAGAGCTACCTATAGCCGGTGACACCTAGTGACTCTACCATGACTGTCTACGCTGCTAGGGAAAGTTACCATGGATGGACATATTACGCCTGACCTTGGCAAGAAAGGCAGTATAGTATAGCGGTTAAGAGCATAGGCTCCAGAGACAGACAGATCTGGGTCGAATCCTGAATCTGCCGTATACCAATGACTCTGGGCAAGCGAGTTCGCCACGCCTGGTACCCACTGAGTACTCAGTAAAGGTTAGCCGTGTTGGCCTCTATTCTGGGGTACCAGTACGGCCTTATAAAACCATCATGAGATGGTTAATGTCTAAGAAGAAATGCCATCCTTCTTTTCTCCAACACCTCTGGCAAAATTGTTACCCAAAGGTAACAGCCCACCCAGACAGTCACGGAAAAGAGGAAAGTGATTTCCAAGAGGAAGAACATGTGACTCAACATTATTTAAATGAATTGCTCAGATTCTTACGAAGGAGTAGAATGAGAGAAGAGGCAAAGAAAGAGAGGGGATGGGGGAGAATTTAAGGAATAAGAGAAGAAACAGTAGGTAGTGAATGAGAAGGTTATTCCTATTTTGTGATAAAAGGCATTTTTAAGCAAAATTTGACCATTTTATCAAGAAGAAGGAATGTAATTTAGCTAACTTATATTTCCACATAAAGAAATGCATGTGCATTTTCTGTGTGTAGAGTATGCCTGAAAATTAGGCGTTGCGTGTTTTTAAATATATAGATATATTTGGACACACACATTCCATCTGATATAATCTTTCTTCATCTCTTCCACGTGTCATTGATTTTCTTACCAACTTCAGATTCAGAGCAGATACTGCACCTGGTAGTTTGGCACCAGCTGCCAGTGGCCTCGCGTGAACCTGTTAACCACTGTGAGACGGCAGAGCAACTCTGAATCTAAGGCTAGTCTATGCAGGCCTGCAGCTGCTGCATTCTGATGCATTAATGCCACAGCAAGTTGCAAAAACAAGAGCTCTGGATCCAGATGCCCTGGGTTCAGATTTTGACTCCATCATTTCCTAGATGTGTGACCTATGGCAATTCCCTCTCAAAGGCTCAGTTTCTACATCTGTAGTTTCTACATGTGTAAAATGGGGAATGTACTTGCTTCAAAGGGTGGAGGATTGAATGAGCTAGTGCATGGAAAGCACTTAGCCCAATATACACCGGCAGGCAATGGTCAATACATATTTAATTCTTATGTTCTTTCTCTGGGAACTGTGGGATGTAGGATCTTATGATTGGTCCCAAGTTCAAGGATATGCGTTAATGTAAATATAATCTTAGAGTGTGGAGGAGATGGGTTTTAGAGGATCTGCACCATGGCCCCTGCCCCATATCAACTTAGTACCTATTTTCCAGTGTAACATACTGAATCTCAGAAGACAAAGAAGAGAATTTTTTATTACAATCAGAAGCATGACAGAAACATCAAAATTATTTTCATTGAGCCATGTAAATTATAAAAACATAAGTAATAGTTCTATTTATTTGGCCTCAGTTAAAAAAAATAAATTTCCTGCAAGAAAAAATAAATAAAAGCAAAGAAAAACATTGAATGCCGGGACTTCCCTGGTTGTGCAGTGGTTAGGAATCCACCTGCCAATGCAGGGGACACGGGTTCAAGCCCTGGTCCAGAAGGATCCCACATGCCGCGGAGCAACTAAGCCCATGTGCCACAACTACTAAGCCTGAGCTCTAGAGCCCACGAGCCACAACTACGGAGCCCGCGTGCCATAACTACTGAAGCCCACGTGCCACAACTACTGAAGCCTGTGCACCTAGAGCCCGTGCTCCACAAGAGAAGCCACCGCAATGAGAAGCCTGCGCACAGGAACAAAGAGTAGCCCCTGCTCACTGCAACTAGAGAAAGCCTGCATGCAGCAACGAAGACCCAATACAGCCAAAAATAAAAAGAAATAAATAACATAAATTTTATTTTTAAAAAAAACATTGAATGCCATCTCTGGAAGAACCACTAATTCAGTATTTTTTCAAAATTTTCTTATTGTGGTAAAATACACATAACCTAAAATTTACCAGCTTTTTTTTTTTTTTTTTTTTTTTTGTGGTACGCGGGCCTCTCACCGTTGTGGCCTCTCCCGTCGCGGAGCACAGGCTCCAGACGCGCAGGCTCAGCGGCCACGGCTCACGGGCCCAGCCGCTCCGCGGCATGTGGGATCCTCCCGGACTGGGGCACGAACCCGTGTCCCCTGCATCGGCAGGCGGACTCTCAACCACTGCACCACCAGGGAAGCCCCTAAAATTTACCATCTTAACCATTTTTTGTGTGTACAGTTCAGTGGTATTAAATACATTCATATTGTTACACAACCATCTCCACCATCCAACTTCAGAACTCTTTTCACCTCACAAAACTGAAACTTTGTACCCATTAAACAATAACTCCCTATCTGTCCCCCACCCCCTTTACTCCCAGCCCCAGGACAACCACCTATCTGCTTTCTCTCGGATTTTGACTACTCTAAGGAATTAAGTGGAATCAAACTGTATTTCTGCTTTTTTAAAAAAATTTATTTATTTAATTTATTTATTTTTGGCTGCATTGGGTTTTCGTTGCTGCGTGCGGGCTTTCTCTAGTTGCGGCGAGCAGGGGCTACTCTTTTTTGCGGTGTGCGGGCTTCTCATTGCGGTGGCTTCTCTTGCTGTGGAGCACGGTCTCTGGGTGCACAGGCTTCAGTAGTTGTGGCACGTGGGTTCAGTAGTTGTGGCATGCGGGTTCAGTAGTTGTGGCTTGTGGGCTCTAAAGCTCAAGCTCAGTAGTTGTGGCGCACGGGCTTAGCTGTTCCATGTCATGTGGGATCTTCCCGGACCAGGGATCGAACCCGTGTCCCCTGCATTGGCAGGTGGATTCTTAACCACTGAGCCACCAGGGAAGCTCTCTGTTTTTTTTTAAATAGATCTTTATTGGAGTATAATTGTTTCACAATACTGTGTTAGTTTCTGTTGTACAACAAAGTGAATCAGCCATATGCATACATATGTCCCCATATCCCCTCTATCTTGAGCCTCCCTCCCACCCTCCCTATCCCACATCTCTAGGTCATTGCAAAGCACCGAGCTGATCTCCCTGTGCTATGCGGCTGCTTCCCACTAGCTAACTGTTTTACATTAGGTAGTGTATATATGTCGATGCTACTCTCACTTCGCCCCAGCTTCCCCCTCCCCCCACCCCGTGTCCTCAAGTCCATTCTCTATGGCTACAACTTTATTCCTGTCCTGCCACTAGGTTCATCAGTACCATTTTTTTCTTTTTTAGATTCCATATATATGTGTTAGCATACAGTATTTGTAGTGGGATTGCTGGGTCATATGGTAGTTCTATTTTTAGTTTTTTAAGAAAACTCCATACTATTCTCCATAGTAGTTTCTGTTTTTGTGATTGGTTTATTTCACTAAACATAATGTCCTTAAGGTTCATCCATATTGTAGCATGTATCAGGATTTCCTTCCTTTTTTAAGGCTAAATAGTATCCCATTGTATTTATATACCACATTTTGCTTATTCATTCATCCATCAGTGGACATTTGGGTTGCTTTTAAGCTATCGTGAACCATGCTGCCATGAACATGTATGTACAAATATCTATTGAAGACCCTGCTTTCGATTCTTTTGAGTATATACACAGAAGGAGAATTGCTGGAATCATTTTACAATTCTATTTTTAATTTTTTGAGGAACCATCATACTGTTTTCTAAAGTGGCCAATCCAATTGTTTTTATCCTGCCCAGCCCCATTATGTTTTTCACAACATGCCTATAAAAAGTAGAGTCGGGCTTCCCTGGTGGCGCAGTGGTTGCACGTCCGCCTGCCGATGCAGGGGAACCGGGTTCGCGCCCCGGTATGGGAAGATCCCGCATGCCGCGGAGCGGCTGGGCCCGTGAGCCATGGCCGCTGAGCCTGCGCGTCCGGAGCCTGTGCTCCGCAACGGGAGAGGCCACAGCAGAGGAAGGCCCGCATACCACAAAAAAAAAAAAAAGTAGAGTCACCATATATACAGCAAGCAGTGTGCTAAGTGCCTTTTGAGCCCTATCTCATATAATTATCTCAATAGCCCTACGAGTAGCTATATTAGTGCTGTGCCCATTTTACAGACGAGGAGATGGTCCAGGTCAGAGAGGGCCATTGGAATTCACACCCAATCAGCCTTGCTCCAGGACCAGTGTTCTCATCACTGCAGGTGCCGCCTCTGATCTGGGTTGTCAAATCTCAGGGACCCGGCACCCCTGGTTTGGGTAGAAGGAAAAGGTGGTGTGCTGAGAGAAAAACCTAATGCATACCTAGGGCTGAAGTTGGAACAGGGTCCGTGTGCAGAGCCAGGGGTGAAGCCAAAGCTGTAAAGGGACCATGACAAAAACCAAAGTCGAGCAGTTTTGTCTTTAAAATTGCTAGGAGGAGTAGGGTGTAAATGCAAATCTCATTTCTCTCACCTTCCCACCCATAGACACTTTTAGTAGCTTCAGTAGCTTTAGAGCTACCAGAGACGTATCTGAAATAACAGTGCACTGTTTAGATTTGAGTCCTCTTAAGCAGCTTGATACTGCATGGAGTCAGGTGTTCTCTGGCCCAAATCATTTCCCCCAAGATATAGCAATGCGTCGAGCCTTCTCATTATGTGAGGTTCCCGTATGGCTTTTCCACCTCCTCTCTAAGATTCAAAGTGCTTTTATATAGAGGCCCTAGTGATCTAACCAATTCATCCAAAAGGTACGCAGTGGACAGCTATTACTATTTTCAAATTATGGACTGAGAAATTGAGATACACAGAAAGAAACAAAGCCACTCTGCAATTTGGAAAGCCATCTGTGATGCTACAAAAATGTTTCACTGGACTCTTGACCACACAGATCATTATTTTTATTGCCTTCTCCCTAGATGAGATGCAGCTTAGTTTGAGAGAGTTGTTTATAGTTTGGCAAGCTATTATGTAAAAGAACCTAATTTCAATTCTCCATTCTGGTGGGTGGTAAGAATAAAGGGACTTTAGTTTAGGGGAAGAGGAAATGATAAGAACAGGGAGGAAAGCTTTTATTTAGAAGCCTTTTGGATAATCCATGGATTTAATTTATCCAACCATGGGCTGGGGGTCAGATGGAGTGGGTTGAATTCCTAAGCCACAGCTATGACCACAAGGTCAGTGTCGGTTCTCACATCTCCCTTTCTGCAGGAGCCCATGACTGAGATAACAACAGTTCGATGAGTTGATGTACCACTGGGGTATCACCAAGGAGAGGGCCCAGAAGCAGAGGAGACATAAACAGCTTATTCCTTTTATCCTTCTCACTGTTTCTTGCGCCCGCTCTGTTGTTGTCATCCATTTTTCATTCCATCCCATTTCCTCTTTTTTCCCTTTCATTTCCTCATTTTGGGACAGTGAGAGGTCACGGTCTTGCTGCCAACAGTTGCGACACCCTCAGTAGTCATGGCAGCCACGAAGCCAGGGTTGGACCCCGTCTAGAGACCTTGAGGGAGCGTCTGGTCTTCAGCAGGAGGGAGTCTGTAACAGCACAGGGGGTCTCCAGGTTTCATGTAGACCCTTCACTTTGAATTTTGTTGCTGATGTCTTTGTCAAAGGCCATTTAAAATTTGAGGATGCGTAGTCTCACCTGTTAGTCTTTTCTTTATGGTTTCCTGGTTTTGTCTTATGTAGGAAGACCTGCCCAATGCTAAGATTATATATTTAAACAGATACATCATATTTCTCTCAACAGAAATTCAGACAAGCCAACACATTGGAAATAGGGCTGTCTCATAAAATTTGGAACTTGTGGATATTATGAATGTACTTGGACTCTAAAATTTATTCTCCCCAGAAAAGTGCCCAGAGTTCCAGAGTTCTCTTTCCTCCTGGTTCCTTCTCTCACCTCCTCTCCCCCGACCCCACCCCTCACCTACACCCCAGCCATTTCATCTTAGGGTGGGGGGAGCATTCAGTTGCTAGAACCAGAAACCCATTCAGACTAACTTAAGGAGATGGAGGTTGCTTGTACATTTATAAGGGAATATTATGAAACCCAATGTTGAGAATTACTCCTGGGGCAGCTACCCTTCCTCTTCCCTTTCTCTCGGTTTTCTTTGTCTCTGAGCATCTGCTCCATCTCCTCCCTGTAATCCAGTGTCCTTCATTTGCACATGAATTAAGACTACTACGTGCCTCACAGGGTCCTGCCACAGGATCATATGGGTCCAGCACCCACAGAAAACTAACAGCCTCAGGGTCTCAGCATCCCAACTCCAAGCTCTCTATAAAAAGATCTGATGGACTCCAAGTGGGTCAGATGTCCACTCCTGGTTCAATTACTGATGGCCGGGAGCATTGGTCATGTAGTTGCCCCTCAGAGACAGTGGGCAAGGTGAGGCTCTTGAAGAAGGGACTGTGGCAGGAGGAAATGACTGGTGTAACTAGTCCAGTTACCGTCCCCATGTCGCTCTGGGACTTCTGTTCCCCTTCACGTTTGCCCTTAATTGTCTCTAAGTGGATTTGGGTTTTGCCCATAGCGGGATTTATACCAGATCCAGGACGCTTTGGGGAGGGACTGTGGTCCTGTTCATTAGGGGAAGTTCTGATCTACAATTGCATTCTTGTCGATGTTAGGGAAAGGGGAAAGAAAACCTGGGCCGCAGATGGAGCAGGATAAGTAATTCCAGCAGCCCTGGCCACAGGGCAACGGTCTAGTGTGGCCACTCCCCGCCATGCAGGCCACCACTGAGGGTGAGCGGAGGAAGGTATGGAAAGGCTGTTGTTGTCCACGTCTGGTTTTTCTTCCTACTGCACGTTACTCGTGTCATGTGGCTGGTGGAGTGTGGTGGTGGCAATACACAGAAAAAGTTGAATCCAGGAGTTGCTTCTGGAATTCTCTTCAGAGAGTCAATATAGTCTAAAGAAGCTGACTCCTGAGAAAAGAAATCTTTTTCATTTCTGCAAGCAGACTAAGGATTTGGGGGTAGCTAGAAAGAGAGGATATGGAGGGGCCTCGACTGGTTACACAGCCTCCGTGATGCTCTATTTCCTTATCTGTAAACGAGGAAACAATTTGCCTGGTGATGGAGGATCTTTTGAGGTCCCATAAAGTCCAAAATAATGTCATTATATTATATTAGAGTGATTTATAACGTACAAATAATTTAATCAGCATACCACGTTTTAGCACACCAAAAATATATTCATTGCTAAAATGCTCTGTGGACCAAAAATCATGACGGCTACATGTTGAGACCAAATCAATATGAAAATGTTGTTAAAATATCTCTCTTCTTCACTTCGCCTGTCTTTGACCAACCACCTTCCTCCAGAATAGTCTCCCAGAGTATAAAATGCCGCTTCAGCATGAGAGAAATGCGTCCGTTTGTAATGATTCTCCATATGGAGGCTGTTATAGAACCACCACAAAGGCACAGAGCTGGGTTTGAAAACATCTTCCCATGCAAGTTTTAAGCATTGACCCGGACTGCTCTTGCTGACACGGGAATAAGCACTGATGGCTTTTGAGAAATCAGTCATCCTCTTCTAACACATGATTCTTTTGGAAAAGTATGACCCAACAAATGGCAAACACTTGCAACGATTGGGATTTAGGTTTTTGCCTCAAGGTTCGGGCATGGTAAATATGCAGGAGCTTAACAACGTTTAAGGTTATTTGACATCTCCTGAGCCACTGTAGATGGAAAGGATTTGCAGTGTTGTCGTTTGGGCTCTACCTCTGATTGAAGGAACAGGCCTGTTTCAGGGAAGTTCTAAATCACACTTGCCCAAATGTGATCATAGCTGTATCTACCTCAGAGGCACTTGCAATCAATCACTTAGCAGTATTGGTAACTGGATTCATTTTACATGAAACACAAACGTGAATCCCTTATTCTTTTTACTTTTTTGTGTGTGTGGTCCCCAAATAGTTAAGATTCCCTACTGTGAGGACTGTCTATTCCAGCTCCATGGAATGACTGGGTGGGCAAGATGGAGACACTTGTCCCAAACATTAAAGGCTACGACACCTCACTTGGACCACCCTGGTATTCTCATCGGAATCAACTGGATAAAAGGGACTCCCTCTCCTACCTTTACTAGGGCCGTTGACCAAGAGCAAGGATAACTCCTTGCCTCCAGAAAAATTGGTCTTATTCTGACTCAGGGCCAGCAAACTGCTTCTGGAAAAGGCCAGATACTACATATTTTTGCCTTTGTGGACCTCTCCGTCTTTGTTACTCAACTGTGCCATTTACAGACAGTCATTAGACAATATATTTATATGAATGGCCGTGGTCAGAGTTCACCTGCAACCCACAGGACATAGTTTGCTGGCCCCTCCCTGCAAGAGTCAAGCCCTTTATGAACTAGAGGGTTCTATGCTAGAAAATGGGTCCAGATAGTGAGGGAAGGCTAGCTCCTTAACAGCCGATAGCGAGTGCCTCCTAAATGACTTGTGTCACTCTTGGTCCCCAGGCAGGTCTTGGACACAAGCTACATATTGGCCCAAGAATAAAAGGGCTTTGGAGTGACGGTCAGAGGATGGGTACCTAGCCCTCCAGAGCCCTCACCCTCCAGACTGGCACAACAGATCACAGTCTCCTAAGTTCTCTGGCTTGAAGCATGGGAACCACAGATACCCTGCCAGGCTGGGCCCGGCTCTGGGGTGGGGCTGAAGTAGCAGTGAGTGGTGGGTATGCCCTGTGGATGCTAACTTGGGTCTAGTACAAGGAAGGAGTGCTAGGTGGCACTCAATCAGCAACTCTCAAATGTTGTGTCTCTTAACTGTGTCACCAGATGAGTATTAGCGTCCTCTCTTAAAAAGAAACACTATGAGCCTCTTCCTGACACAGGAACACAGAAGTTTTCAGACGCGTGATCTTGCCATTACGGCACACTAGCAGCTGTCCTTTTGGCATCTCTCCTTCAACCTTCCTGACCCTGGCCCTGCTCCGACATAACCTGTGCTCCCCTGACCACTTATCTCCAGGAGACCTATGGCCTGTCCACTTGGCTCTGCCCAGGACCCACACCCAGGCTGCCCTCATCCTTCCTCCAAGGGCTGAGGGAGCACCCCCTCTTTGGGACCTCTCTTCCAGGGGCTCACATTCCCACTCAGTTCAGAAAAGCAACAAAAGCCAGTATATAGGCCAGCTTGGCAGATATCCATTTAAAGAATGTCCTTGAAGCTTCCATGTTTCAAAACATTTTCAGCAAGTTTTCATTGAATTGTTTTAACTATTGCTGCAGGGAAGGCCCTGAAACTAAGGCTGGGGTTGCAGAGGAACTCAGACAGAGGCCTCCTTTAATGTGTTTCCTTTTCCAAACAGGTTGAAGAAACAGAGTCCAGGCAGGTAGTATGGGAACATGCCCAGAGATGCAAAAAAAACCACAGCAAACCTCTAGAGTATCAGAGCAGAGATGAGAGAGGGTGGAAATTACCCTCTAAGTTCATTTTTTAAAGCTCATTATTTACTTTTAAAGTACTGTTTGTGTAGAACCCAAGGACAGGAACGTACTGACCCATCCTTCCTCTGGCCGGCTGCCCTCCTGCTGATGGTAAATGTAAACGCCCAGAGTACTGGTAAACCGCCTGGTGGAAGCAGGAATTGGAAAAGACAAAAAATAAGCTTCCTTGAGACCATGAGTGCGCCAGGATCCTGAATATGTAAGATGCATTAGTTCGTTAGTAAGTTCCCAGACACTGCAGATGCTGGGCGTGGGCAGGCGCCACTGACGCAGAAGGTGGTGTGTGTGGACGCTCTGCTAATCTCTGGGGACCTGTCTGTTCTGTGGCACACATGTTGGGGCCTCCATCAGGGATAGGCGGAGGCCAGGGCAGGACACAGTGGCCTGGGTTCAAGGGAACGAGACAAAACTCCACAGGGGTTTTGGAGTTCATTCAGCAGAACATTGCATGCAGAGCAGTGCGTGTCTGCACTAAGAGTCCTCTCCAGCTAAGGGCCTGGAGTCCCCAAGAAGCGGGGTGATGTCAGCAGAGAGCGGCCAAGAATACCATTCTTCCTGCAAAATTTGACAGGTTGTCCTAGGCTGAGGCTCTCAAGATTTCAGGCAGAGAGGCTCAAAGAAATGCAGTTCACTATAGCATGAGTCAGGTGCCTTGTCCCAGGACAAGCGTGGTATGAGACTTCCCTGAGGTCCTTTTAATGGAGCAATTGTCAAACCTCTTTTGAAGACCTGCCTTTTAATGCCTTCCCCTGCTCCCTTCTCTTGGTTTTCAAGGGAACAGGGGTTTATACCTGCACTTTTTTAAAACTGCAGCATTGGCTCTAAGGGGATGCTCATAGTCTCTTAGTATAATGTCAGCAAGAAGCTAGAAGAACTCAGAGATTACAGGGAGGGGGAAATGGTTCCAAGAATATGCCCTTAACTCTGCCATAGATCTGACACCCCAGGAACATTTGGAAGGCAGAATGGAGCTGGATTCCGTAACTCAGGCTGTGTTGTCTTCCTACCAGAGGTCCAACACTCTTTCCCAACTCCCCAAGTTGTGGCAGAAGAACCCCTTTCAAATTGCCCCCACCCTAAATTAATTGGATCTGATTAACCACAGTACTATGTTGCAGCAGGGGGGCAGTCAGAGGCCCAGGAGGTCCTTTGCTGTCTCTCATTGGCTGCAGGTGTTGAAGCCTGGAGTTGCCAACAGGGATTTCAGAGATCTCTACCTCTGTCCTTCCTGATTCTCCAGTGAGGTCTCTTATTTGATGGGTGTTTGGGGAAGTGGGAGGCAAGAGAGCTTTAGCTCTTTGGGGAATCTTGATTTCCTCAGCGTAGATTGACTAAACTTTTCCAGAAAGTTAGATACAGGCAAATTTACAGTCTCACTCAATGTGATGAATATTTGTGGAGTTGAGTAGCTCAAAAATGGCCACTACTCTGGGCCTTAGGCTGATGAAGGAAAGAGAGGATGAAGGAAAATGGTGTATCACCGGAGAGTAGCAAAGATACGCTGTGTTGGTGTCAAACACACTTAAAGCTTGGTTCCTCCGCTTATATTGAAGTGACCTTGTGCTAATTGTTAACTGCACTGTGGCTCAATTTGCTCATCTATAAAAATCGTGCCTCCCTCTGAGTTGCCATGAGGACTTACTATAAAGTAACCAGCGGGCAGCCAGACATAGCAAGTGACTGATGAAAAGTAGCTGCTATCAGAATTAATATTGTTAAAATGACTATACTACCCAAGGCAATCTGCGGATTCAATGCAATCCTTATCAAAATACCAGTGGCATTTTTCATACAACTAGAACAAATAATTCTAAAATTTATATGGAAACACGAGAGACCCTGAATAGGCAAAACAATCTTGAGAAAGAACAGAGCTGGAGGTTTCACACTTCTGGATTTCAAACTATACTACAAAGACAGTAATCAAAACAGTATGGTATTTGCACAAAAACAGACACACATAGATCAATGGAACAGAATAGAGAGCCAAGAAATGAACCTACATTTATATGGTCAACTAATCTATGAAAAAGGAGGCAAGAATATACCTCTTTAATAAATGGTGTTGGGAAAACTAGACAGCTATATGCAAAAGAATCAAAGTGGACTATTTTTTCACACCATATACAAAAATAAACTCAAAATGGATTAAAGACTTAAATGTAAGACCTGAAACCATAAAACTTCTAGAAGAAAATATAGGCAATGTGCTTTGACATTGTTCTTAGCAATATTTTTTTGGCTACATCTCCTTGTAAGTGAGTCAAAAGCAAAAATAAACAAATGGGACTACATCAAACTAAAAAGCTTTTGCATAGTGAAGGAAACTATCATCAAAACAAAAAAGCCACCAATGAACGGAAAAGACATTTGCAAATGATATATCCGATAAGGGGTTAATGTCCAAAATATATAAAGAATTCATACAACTCAACATTAAAAAAAAAAATGGGCAGAGGGCCTGAGTACACATTTTTCCAAAGAAGACATACACATGGCTAACAGGCACATAAAATGATGCTAAATATCACTAATCATCAGGAAAATGAAAATCAAAACCACAATGAGATAACTACAGTGTAAAACCTGTCAGAATGGCTATTATCACAAAGACAACAAATAACAGGTGTTGGCGAAGATGTGAAGAAAAGGGAACACTTGGACACTGCGTGTGGGAATGTAAATTGGTGCAGCCACTATAGAAAACAGTATGGAGGCAGTATGAAAACACTAATTCAAAAAGATATATGCACCCCTATGTTCATTGCAGCATTATTTACAATAGCCAAGATATGGAAGCAACCTGAGTGCCTATCAATAGACAAGTGGATAGAGACTATACATATTACTCATCCATAAAAAGGAATGAAATCTTGCCACTTTCGACAACATGGATGGACCTAGAGGATATCATGCTAAGTGAAATAAGTCAGACAGAGAAAGACAAATACTGTATGATTTTACTTACATGTGGAATCTAAAAACTAAAACAAATGCCCAAACATTAAAAAAATAGATACAGAGTCATAGGTGGTTGCCAGAGGGGAGGGAGGTGTGGGGAGGAGAGAAATAGGTGAGGGAGATTAAGAGGTACAAACTTGCAGTTACAAAATAAATGAGTCACAGGTATGAAACATACAGCATGGGAAATATAGTCAATAATTGTGTAATATCTTTGTATGGTGACAGATGGTAACTAGACTCATTGTGGTGATCATTTTGAAATGTATAGAAATATCCAATCACTGTTGTGCACCAGGAACTAGCATAGTGTTGTAGGTCAATATACTTCAAAAACAAACAATTACTCAGCCATAAATAGAAACAAAACTGAGCTATTTGTAGTGAGATGGAAGGACCTAGAGTCTGTCATACAGAGTGAAGTAAATCAGAAAGAGAAAAACGAATACCGTATGCTAACACATATATATGGAATCTAAAAAAAAAAAAATGGTTCTGATGAACCTAGAGGCAGGACAGGAGTAAAGACACAGACGTAAAGAACGGACTTGAGGACACAGGGAGGGGGAAGGGTAAGCTGGGAGGGAGACGCAAGAGGGAGGGGATATGGGGATATATGTATACGTATAGCTGATTCACTTTGTTATACAGCAGAAACTAACACAACACTGTAAAGCAATTATACTCCAATTAAGATGTTAAAAAACAAACAAACTTGTAGAAAAAGAGACCAGATTTGTAGTTACCAGAGGCAGGGTGTGGGGGGGATAATTGGATGAAGGTAGTCAAAAGGTACAAACTTCCAGTAATAAAATAAATAAGTACTAGGGATATAATGTACAACATGGTAAATATAATTAATGCTGCTGTATGTTACATATGAAAGTTGTTAAAAGAGTAAAACCTAAGAACTCTCATCACAAGGAAAAAAAATTTTTCCTATTTCTTTAATTTTGTACCTATATGAGATGTTGGATGTTCACTAAACTTTCTGTGATAATCATTTCATGATATACGTAAGGCAGATCATTATGCTGTACACAAACTTATACAGTGCTACATGTCAATTATATCTCAATAAAACTGGAAGAAGAAAAGCTTTCTTCTCTTGGCCTCTGTGACTCAACCATCTCTGGGGTTTTCTCCTACTTCTCTGGCACCCTGTCCATCTTCTTTAACACTCATTATCCTCTACCTGACCCTTAAATGTTAGAAATCTTCATGGCTCAATCCTATTCTGTGTCTCTTATCACATTACATTTTCTCCCTAGGCAATCTCATCTACACTCTCTCTTCAATCAGCATCTATACACTGTTGATTTAAAACCATGCAAATTTAGTTGAGACCTCTTCTCTGAGCTACAGAGTAATTACTACATCTTTCAATGGCAAACGCAATATGTCCAGAATGAACCTCATATAAATTTTAATGACTGATACCACCATCAATTCAATTATGCATATTTGAAATATAGGCACCTCAACACCTCTCTGCTCCCCACCTCCTATACACACCCCATCTCCAAATTTTGGTGATATTATCCTCGCACTTCCCTCCATTGCCATTCCTTCCAGTACACCCAGTTTTTAGCTCCCATCTCCTCTTACCTGCATTACTGAAATAGCTCAAAACTCATCTGTGCACAACTAGTCTGTCCCTGCAAGAGTCCATTCACACCATGGCCAGGATGAAATTTTTGAAATGTGAATCTGCAAACCTAATCATGCAAATTTAATTCTCTCCCTCCCTCTCTCTCTCTCTCTCTCTCTCTCTCTCTCTCACACACACACACACACACACACACACACACACACACACAGCTTAAAAGAAGGCTTAGGTTGTAAACAAAAATTATCAACATGGACTGGCCCTCTCTTGACTTATCTTACCATGCTTTCCTTGCTCTCTGCTTTTCTGTCATCCTGGTCCTGTCTCAGCCCTTTAGCTTTCATCCTGCCTCTGGTCTTTGCCTGTGCTCTTCCAACTGTATGAGATGCTCTTTTCTCTCCTCATCACCTGGTTAACTCCTTCTCTTCCTCCAGATCTGAAATCAATTGTCCTTTTCTGGAGGAAACCTTCCCTGAACTCCTTGACCAAGTGAGTGTCACTCTGCTATGTTCACATTGGTACAATGTATCTCTCATTTGTAGTGCTTATAGCAGTTGTAATTTTACAATAGTTTGCATGATTATTTCATTCATGTATGATACCTCTGCCAAATTTTAAGCTCCATGAAATAAAAAATTGTGTCTGTTTTTGCTCACTCTTACATCTCTAGCATCAAGTATAGTGTAGGTGTTTAATAAATAGTTATTAAAGTGAATAAATGAATAAAAATTACTCCTCCATGCTTCTCTTTTCTAATCATGCTTAGTTAGGTCTATCTCTACCTGTCTAACAAATTATCTAAGCAGAGGAGGATGCTGAAGGGAATGGTAAGGCAGCAAGAAAATCAAGTCCCACAGAAACAAAGTAAAATGGTTCATTGCAATTAGGCTTCTAAGAAGAATTCTTTGCTTCTTCCTTGAAGATGAAACTGGAATATTAAAATTGATATTTTGGTCCCAGGAAGATAAACTATAAACCATCATCGAAAATGTCTATTGTTGGAAGTTCCCTGGTGGTCCAGTGGTTAGGACTCAGCACTTTCACTGCTGTGGCCTCAGATTCAATCCCTGGTCAGGGAACTAAGATCCCACAAGCCCTGTGGCAGGGCCAAAAAAAAAATGTCTATTGTTGAGACTGGTGACTCACTTGGACCTTCCTACCTCTAAGCCATGAGAAGCCATCAAAACGTCTCTATCATCCAGGGAATCACAAGCCCCGGGTCTTCACCTGCTCTTTACTGTCTTACTTAAAGCATGAGAAGTTTCCTTTTCAAGGCATTGCTCCCTATATTGTCAAGCCTCTGGCTGGGCTGGGCTGTAGTGGTCTCGGGGGAACAGGGTCAGTGTTTCTAAGAGCAGGATATGGTTTGGGATTATACTGAAGAGGGTAATCCTGGGGAAGTAAAGGTGATTATTAAGCCAAGTATGGAACTATGACTGATGGCCAGGAATGAGTTGATGTCAATGATTACTACAGAGATGGTGGTAGCTTCTAAAGGTGGGAATCCAGTACATGGTCCAGGTATAAAAACTAAGGGTGAGGGTCTTCCCTGGTGGCACAGTGGTTTAGAATCCACCTCCAATGCAGGGGACATGGGTTCCAGCCCTGGTCCGGGAAGATCCCACGTGCCGCGGAGCACCTAAGCCCAGGAACCACAACTACTGAGCCTGCGCTCTAGAGCCCGCGAGCCACAACTACTGAAGCCCATGTGCCTAGAGCCCGTGCTCCTCAACAAGAGAAGCCACCGCAATGAGAACCCGCGCACCGCAACGAAGAGTAGCCCCCGCTCACTGCAACTAGAGGAAGCCCACGCGCAGCAACGAAGACCCAACACAGCCAAAAATAAATGAATAAAATAAATAAATTTAAAAAACAGAAAACTAACTAAAGGTGAGGGAAGATGCAAGGGATGATCCAGAATTAGATGGAGTCGACCTGGTGGGTGTTAAAGAGCAGAAAGGTATCATGGAGCAAGTAAGGCCAAGATGTGCTAGTCTGGAACACAAGATGTTGGTAAGTTGGTTTTGTTGACTATTAAACTAGATAGATTTGAGGTATTTTAATCAATGCTTGCTCCTCATGTGATGTTCTTTCCCTGATTCTTATGTGATTTTTGTCATCTTAGACACATTTAAGTAGAAAGACAAATAGAAGTAAGTTCTTAGACAGCTTATCAGTAAAGAAGCCAAGAACTGGAAGAAATTGATCTTTCCTTTCACAAAGACCTCATTCCTCACAAAAATGGAACTTTCAGTCAAGGATTGGTGCTTTACAAAAAAACAGAAAAGAAAGCATGAACTCTATCCCTTTTTTGACTAAATACTGCCAACTGATTCTGTTTGGAACTAGAAACTTCCTCTCTTTCCACATGTTAAATGCATATTTTTAAAAAATGCCATTTGGCCCCGTGGTTCCCCTGTTCTCAGTAGAAAAACAAAATGGTCAGTAATTCATTTCAACATTCAAATTTAGCTGAAAAGCTCTTGGTGATTCAAGCCCACAGATGTAAGGTGAAAGGGTTCCAGAGAGCAAGTGGAAGCCATGAGTTTTCCAAAAGTCTGTGACTTTCTTCAAAGCTTGCAGGATCCCAAGGCTTAGCCTTTCTGAGGAAGAATAACCAGTTGACAGCTGCGAGGTTCTGATCCCCTAGAAGATGAGGCCCGCCATGAGGAGGGCAGGGGCAGCTGGGCCCAAGCCACATCTGGCCGGTCTCCTGCCTGCCTTGCGGCCGTGCCCCGCTCCCCGGAGACATCCTCTGGGTGGGAGGAGGCCCGCTGCCAGAGAACACAGTCTGATGTTTTCTGTTCCTGCTGCAGGAAGTCCCCCTTCCCCTGCCACCCTCCACATCCTCAGCCTGCAAACACGCTTAGAGAGGAGAAGGGAAGCAAGGCTGTGAAAGGCAGATATCCATGGTGGGGTTTAAAGCACTTTCTCCCAGACCTTGAAAGGACACTCTAGATTCATTCATTTTCGCTTTGCTATTTCTTCAGTATTTAAGAAGCCGCTAAGAGAATTTACCCTGGAAAGACAAATTCTTGAATGCATACAGCTAGCTATTACCACAAGAACTGACTTTGAGTCACCTCTGACTTCACCTCCTACACTCCCCTCCCTGCCTGACTTGGCTGCGGCCACACAAGCCTCCTGACTGATGATCAATCAGCCAAATGCTGTCCTATCTCACAGCCTTTGCCCATCCTGGTCTTGCCCACATATCTCTAGGGCTTGCTCCCTTGCTTCATCTGGGGCTTTGCTCAGATGTCATCTGGGCAGACAGGTCTTTCCTGGCCACCGGGCTCATACCCTTATCCTACTTTATTTTTTTTCATAGCACTTTTTTACCACTTGATATGTTTAATGGTTATATATTTGTTTGTAGTACGGCTCACCTGAATAGAATAAAAGATCCACAAGAGACCTCTCTGCTATACCCTCGGCACATAGTAGGCGTTCAATAGACATTTGAGGAAGGAAGGAAGGACGGAAGGAAGGAAGGAGGGAGGGAAAGGAGGAAGGGAGAGGGAAAGGGTTGGAAGAGAGGGAGAAAGAAGAGGGGCTCAGATAGATGAACGGAGAGCTAAATGTAGTCTATGAAAGTAGACATGGGAGGCACCAAAAGAAACATTCCTGCCTCACTGTTCCCTGTGCCTGGGATAATTTACTCTGGATGGTAAACAAATATCTTGATTTTGCATTAAATCCATGCTAAATGAACTATTGGTGATGTTATTCTCTCCCATTCCCCAAACCCATGTTATCCTCTGCCTGGGTGCCTATTCTTTTGTTCTGGCCCATTAACCCAAACTATTCCCTAGCCCCTTCAGGATGGCAGCCCTGCCCTGATCCTCAGTCTGATGTCTAGAGACCCTTCTGCCTTGCTGTTCGGGACTTCCTGCCTTGTCCCCTAACCCAGCCCAGCAGCAGCCCATGCTGCTCCAAAACCCTTTCCCAATATCAGCTGATGGGAACCCCACCAGACTCCTGTCTGCTGCTCAAACAGAATGGCCTTTCCCTTCAGAGCCAACCCAGCTGCCCCTCTGGAGTGATTCAATCTCTTGCTGGATTCCAACCTCTTCTCTTGCCCACATTTGCTACTGAAGAACGGACCATCTTGCCTTGTACCCAAGTCATGATTAAAAATTATAGAAAAGAGAATTTTTAAATGACCTGGCCCATATATATCTCAGAAGGTCTGGCCTAGTTATGTGTCACATCAAGGCAAAAATGACCAAAAAAATAATTTTTTTTCCACTTACCTTCCTAAAGTGGACTCAGCTGGCCTGGTCAGGGTCCTGATCACTTCCTACTCCCAAAGATGCCCACCCCCCCACCTTGAGCCTGTCAGATCCAGAGCTGACCCAATGGACTCATGTGTGGTTCTAAGCTGAGCCAACAATAGGTGTTTCCCTCTGAGACGCCAGGAAAGGACCAGAGCTCCCCTGGACTCACACCTCTGGGTAAGGGGTGGCCCGCTTCAGCCTCTTAGAGGCCCAGCAAGACCAGCAAGTCCTCCCTGGTCTGTGCAGGCCCCTGTCCCAGACACAAACTCCCAACATTGACCTAGAACTAGCACCAGGTGGCTTTGGCCTGGAGTTTTTCTCAGCTAGACTGACTGCTCTGGGAATTTCCCAGAAAGTCTTTGCCTGAGAAACTCTTTGTCCTTCCCCAGCCTTCCCCCAGTCCAGTGAGACTGTTTATGAAGAAAAGTTGATCGATGGTGTCACAAGCTACAATCAGGCTGTTTCTCTTGAAGGCTAATCACTCGGTACTATAATCACGCAGACTGAAATTCAGGATAGAAAGTGGAGAAGAGACAGTTTGGCATCCTTGTTACTAATGGATGAATAAAAGGTCTAGTCATCCAAAAGTCCCTGAATCAGGTCTTCTTGTTCAAGAACAGTAGCAACAACGAAAATTCACTTTTAAGGTGCAAAGGAGACAAATTGAGCAAGAAACAGTTGTTAATTTCAGTTTCATCTCCCATTCGTGCTCTTGATCTGGGCTTTTCTAACATTCAGTATGCAGAGCAAGTGGAAAAAAGCTATCTGGATCATTAAAAACTGGACAAGCAGACTGAGGAGGAGTGGCCATATTTTAGTAGTTTCCTGAGTCATTATTAAATATGATAGAACATTGTCTACTTTGTTACAGATTGGATAACTAATCCCACTTCCAAGAAAGGCTTATGGTGAGCAAATGGTTTCCCTCAATTTCTCACTTTCCTTTTCTATAGCCCACTTAGCAGAGGCCCGGGAGTTGAACTGGTCAGGGGGTTCAGCAGTTCTCAAGGCATAGTACAGACAAAAGGATGGGGTTAAAAAATACTGCTCTGGGGACAAATGTATGGCCTGGCAGGAAGGATACCTTCTTAACAGTTGGGGTCCAAAGAATCTAGCAAAACTGGAGGCAACAGACCATCAGGAAATTCTAAACAAATAGATTGGGGCTGGTGTCAGAAGAACCAAATAAAGAAAGAACAGGTGGGCAGTGGCTGTCATACCAGAGGCAGGAATGACATCCTTGCATGTATTGGTGGGTCTGAACAAGCGGTACAGTGGACTCTGGTCCAAGGATGGAGGGTGGCTCCCTCTATGGTGCCTCTATATACTCTGCTGGGTAGACAAGTCTTGGCAGGGCTGTCCTGAACAGGGCCCTTGGCAGACTCCTCCTCCTAAATTTTGGAGCTCTTCTCCTCCTTTGCCTTCTCCTCTCCTTCGCCTTCCTCTTCCTCCTCTTCTACCTCCTCCTCCTCCTCTTTCTCCTTCTCCTTCTCTGCTGCTCTTCTTTCTCTTCTCTTTCTCTCCTTCCTTCTAGCTCATTCCTATGGTTTTAATAGCATCTCAAATCTCAGGCTTGAGGTCTGAGCTCCAGAATCATTTGTCCCAGGGACCACTGTCCATCTCCACTTGAATGTCTCACAGGCATTGTAAACATGAAATGCACAAATCTCTCTCACACTTCCCTCTAAAATATCTTTGTCCCCTCCTTATCTTCTCCACCTCAATAAATGGCATGCCCACTTACCTATTTCTCAACCCAGACATTCGACCCAAGTTTGGTCATTCTACTTCCAAAATAGTTTCAAAACTGGCCATTGCTTTCTGTCCTCTCTGACACTTTCCTGTTCCAAGTCACTATCCTCTTTTGCCTGGATGAGTCTCCTTGTAGCTTTTCTTGCTTCATCCAGTTCATCCAGAGTACCTTATCAAAAGATGGATACTCACAGCATCCTTTCAATGGATTCCCATGAATTCAGCAGGGTTCAAACTTCTTTCCACGGCCTAAAGACCCTTCACAATCTTGTAGTGCTCATCTCTTTAGCCTCATCTCATGCCCATGTTCCCTTCCACCAGATTCTGTGGTCTTAAACATGACAATATTTGTTTGTTTGTTTGTTTGTTTTTTATAGGATTTATCTTTCTTGCCCACCAGACTTTCTTGTTATTACTGTAAGTCCTGTTCTTAAAATTGTCCTATAGTAGGTGCTCAATAAAAATTTATCAAGCAAGTGTTGATGAATGCTACACGCTAGAGAGAAGCAGCAATCTTGCAGCAACCTGAATAGTTCTAGTAGTTAATTGTAGTATGCAAAACTGTAGTTGATTGTAGTATGCCAGGCTATGCCCTCAATCAAAATATGCATGTCCTGTGTTCCCTTCTCTCAAAGTCTGGCTTAGCAATACCAGTGAATTTAATAACCATCTGTTCTGGTCACTTACCGTAAAAGAAACTACCCCCCAAACATATAGCGGCTTAAAACAACCATTTTATCATGATCCTGTGGGTTAGGTATATTCAACCAGGACACAGTAGCAATGTCTGTCTCTGCTCTACAATGTCTTGAACTTCAACTGGAAAGATTTAAAGACTGGGAATTACTCAATGGCTGAGAGTTAAAGTCATTTCTTGGCTCCCTCCCTCACATGTCTTGTTCCTAAGCTAAAATAACTCAACAACTAAGACTGATAACAAAGCCCTTTTCTATGGCCTCTCCACATGGGGTGGCTTGCTCACAATATGGTGACCTCAGGGTAGTCAGACTCAGGGCTCCAAGAGCTCATATGCTAACAAATAAAGAGGAAAGTGCATCACTTTTTATCATCCAGAAGTCAAACAGTGTCATTTTCACCTACTTTACTGTTTAAATAATCACAAACCCACTCAGATTCAAGGGAGAAGAACATAGACTCTCTGTCTTGATGAGAAAGGGGCAAGATCACACTGTGGAAGGGTATGTGGGATGGGAGACACTGGCCATCTTTGGGAAATGCAGTCTGCTACCCGTCACATGCTATTGTTCAAATGAGGAAGTGCTATTTGCTCTTCTCTCCTCCTTATCTCTCCCGGCCTTCCTGTGTTCCTGGTCCTAATCATTTACAACATATGTTCAATATAACAAGGATGATTTGAATCCCCAGGGAGTGAATCCTCTGGTGGACTTTTCAAACCAGGCTAAAGAGAAATAGGAAAAGACTTTAAGACATGCAGCTCTAAGGAACTACCCAAAATACACCAGGTAGAGGCCCTATAGATCTTTAACCAAGATTTCTAGAGGCCACATGTCTGATGATGTCAGAAGGTCAAGTTTATACTCTCAAAAAAATACTTGCTAAGCACATACGGCCAAACCTCATAATTCAGGAATTCTATATTTGCAAATTTGCCTACTCACTAAAATGTATTTGTAACCCCCAAATCAATATTCACATTGCTTTCACAGTCATTTATAGACATGCACAGAGCAGCGAAAAATTTCAGTCACTTGATTTGCACATTGACAGCTGAGGTCGAACAAGGCAATGCTTTGCCTTCCTCATTTTTTGCATCCTCTAATACTGTAAACAAGTGTCCTTTCTGGTCCATTTAGAGCATATTTTCACATTTTTGTACTTTTTTTTTGATGATTTCACTCTTTAAAATGGCCCCCAGGTGTAGCGCTGAAGCACTGTCTGGTGTTCCTACGAACTTTGCACATTGACAGCTGAGGTCGAACAAGGCAATGCTTTGCCTTCCTCATTTTTTGCATCCTCTAATACTGTAAACAAGTGTCCTTTCTGGTCCATTTAGAGCATATTTTCACATTTTTGTACTTTTTTTTGATGATTTCACTCTTTAAAATGGCCCCCAAGTGTAGCGCTGAAGCACTGTCTGGTGTTCCTATGAACAGTAAGTCTATGATGTCTCTTACAGAGAAAATACCTGTGTTACTTAAGCTTTGTTTGGGCATGAGTTATAGTGCTGTAGGTGTGAGTACAATGCTAATGAATCAATGATATATGTTAAATAAGGTGTCTTTTAACAGACACACACATAAGACAAGGTTATATTTTGATCAGTTGGCAAAAATGTGACCAGAGGTTCACAGGAACCTAAGCTTGTATTTCTTTTAGAAGCAATCATTTAGGATTTGCTAATTCAGTATTTGTGGCAGCTTTATAGAGCATAGCTATCATGAATAATGAGTATCCACTGTACCGGGACTGTTGTAAGCCCTGGAGATGCAAT
The DNA here is from genome assembly GCF_002837175.3 of Physeter macrocephalus. Classification (NCBI taxonomy): domain Eukaryota; kingdom Metazoa; phylum Chordata; class Mammalia; order Artiodactyla; family Physeteridae; genus Physeter; species Physeter macrocephalus. The sequence goes on from NC_041225.1 coordinate 55,317,980, forward strand.
AGTGAACAAAATGGACAAAAATTCCTGCCCTCATGGAGTTTACATTCTAGAAGTGAGAAGAAAACATAAGCGAAATAAATAAGTCACTAATACAGTAACGTTAGAAGATGATAAGCTCAATGGAAAATAAAGCAGGGAATGGGAGATGGAGAATATCCTGGGTAGACCCAGCTTTTTGTTGTTGTTACTGTTGTTTTTCTGGGGTTTTTTTTTTTCCAAAATGCAATGATCAATATAGTCCTAACTAAGAATCAAATGATGCTTGAGAATGTTCATGAAAGAGGTGAGGGAGCAAGCTTAGTAACTTCACGGGGAGGGCAGAAAGAATAGCAGTGCACAGGCCTACAGTGGAGGCATCCCTGACGTGTGGTAGAAACCAGGAGGGGCCTATGCACCTGCAGTGAGTCAGTAGGAGATGAGGTCAGATCAGAGAGGCTGGAAGGGTCAGCTCAGTAAGGCCCAGTAGCCCGTTGTAATGAATGGAACTTTCACTCTCCCTGAGAGATTGTAAGCAGGCCAGGTGGAAACAGCCGAGCAATTAGAAGAATATTGCAGAAATCTAGACCTGGAGGGTGGTTACGGTCAGTTATGAGCAGTGGTCAGATTCCGGATATACAGATTCTGAAAGCAGAGCCATTAGGATTTGCTGGTGGATTAGATGTGAAGCTGTGAAAGACATAATGCAGTCAAACAAGACTTCAAGGGTTTTGGCCCGAGCAGCGACAAGGACGAAGCTGCCATTAACTGACATGGAAAAAAGCTGTAGATGGAGCAGGTTTTGGAGGGGATCTCAGGGCTTCAACTGAATTGAGATGTCCATTTCGAATTGAGATGTCTATTAAATATCCAAGTAGAGATACAGTATAGGCAACTTGGTATGCAGGACTGTAATTCAGAGAAATCCAAACTGGTAATCATATACATTTTGAAGTCCTCAGCACACAGATGGAGTTTAGAGACGTGAAACTGAACAAGACCACCAAAGAATGAGTGAAGGTAGGGAAGGGAAGAGAAGAGGTTCAGGACTGAAATCCCTGGGTCACTCAATGTTAAGAGATCAGAGAAAAGAGAAGGAATGAGCAGATTGAGAAGTAGAGTCTCCTGGAAGCTGAGTGAAGAAGTACTCTCAAGAAGAGAGAGTGATCAACTGTGTTGTCATGTCCAGACGTCAGGTGGGATAAGGACTGAACTGACCGTTGAATTTAGCAACATAACAGTGATGTGCTGGCTCTCTGGAGGCATTGGGGGCAGGAGGGGAGCCCTGCTTTGTAGAGTTTGCTAATCTCCATATTGAAAATACTCATGACATAACTGATTTCAAGCTATTAATGTGATGCCACTGAATGCAGAATTTTTTAAAATTTATTTATTTTTGGCTGCGTTGGGTCTTTGTTGCTGCATGCGGGCTTTCTCTAGTTGGGGCGAGCGGGGGCTACTCTTCGTTGCGGTGAGCCGGCTTCTCATTGCAGTGGCTTCTTTTGTTGCGGAGCACGGACTCTAGGCGCGCGGGTTTCAGTACTTGTGGCACGTGGGCTCAGTACTTGTGGCTCGTGCACTCTAGGCGTGAGGGCTTCAGTAGTTGTGGCACACGGGCTCACTAGTTGTGGCACACGGGCTCTAGAGCTCAGGCTCAGTAGTTGTGGCACACGGGCTTTGTTGCTCTGCGGCATGTGGGATCTTCCTGGACCAGGGCTCGAACCCATGTCCTCTGCCTTGGCAGGTGGATTCTTAACCACTGTGCCACCAGGGAAGCCCTCGACCAACATTCTTTATTGGGGGCAGCCCAAGCACCTTGCTGGAAGCACCTGGGACCAGAGGAGGATGTCATGGTCTCTGCAGCCCAGACTCATGCTAACTTTTAAAGAGAACACATTCCGACAATGAAAAGGCAAAAGGCACATACCCTATAACCACAAAAAGTGCAGATTGGAATTAATGCAGCTCTAAGCTAAGGAACATCAAGAACTGCCAACAGCCTCCAGAAGCTAGGAGAGAGGTATGAAATGGATTCTTCCTCAGAGCCTCTGAAAGGAGCCAACCCTGCTGGCACCTGGATTTTGAACTTCTGGCCTCCAGAACTGTGAGAAAATAAATTTTTGCTGACTTAAGCCACTGGGTTGTGGTAATTTGTTATGGCAGCCCTAGGAGGCTAGTATAGACTCTTGAGATAAGAGCATTTTTCACAGACACACGAGGGAAGAAGGAAAGAAAAAGAAGATTGATAAGTGTGGTCCCTGAAGCCGACTGAAGATGGCATTCCCAGGAAAGGGGATGATGCTCTCTCTGCTGCTTCTGTCAAGTCCTGGACTTCTGATGTTGGTCCGATCCTGACTGGCTCACTATTGACTACGAAGTTTGCCTCAGAGCTGCTAACTTCTGTTCGGTTTCCTCAGCTTCCTGGTTTGACTGGTTTTTTGTTGATGGGAGCAACTGTTTGGGCAGGTTTGACCTATGTAGACAGAGTTCCTGGAATACATGTCCTCAAATATCAGAGAGTATTGAGTCATCCAGTTTTATACAAGCTGAGGAGATAAGCTTCCAAGACATAATACTGATATTTTTGGTGACGACTTCTGTTGGTCAAAAGGAACTTCCTCAGTGGCACCTAGTGGTACCTAAACTTTCCCTGTTAGTTTTGTCTTTATATGCAGGCATCAGATAAAATGCAACTGCTTTAGTAGAATTAAACGATCATCCGCTATTAACATATCAGCTCTGAGGGAAGCACCTCTCTGGTGATGAACTGTGGAGTGAGAAAGGAGAGAAAATTCTAGAGCCTAAGGAAACTATTTGGGAATGCTGGGTCCTTGCAAAGAATTGAGGAGAGAACTATAATGGAGTTGATGAGGAATGAGAATAAATCATGCTATGTCTATTTCTTTTTGTGTTGGCCCTTCAGGGACAAAAAGGGGCCATTTACTAAATTCCATAGAGCCACTTACTGAGAACCTCCTAAGGACCTATGAGCTGTGTACCAAAGCCACAAGCATGAATGGATCCATTTGTCCATCAGAGAAGAAGGCTGACTCTCAGTGCTGGAAGGGAGCATACATCGTTGTGAGTGACAGTAAAGGGAAGATAAATGAGACCGTGTCCCTCAGCTTCTGGTTGGTGATACTCCCAAGAGTGCAGCAGAGTTTTTCACATGGAGGCCTCCAAGAAGTTCTACCAGAAGGAAGCCATGGACACCAATAACAGACTAAAGGAGATCCACAGGAATCGGACTGCTCAGAGATCCAAACATAGGTCAGGGATTTGCCAAAGGGGGAAAACTGTGTCACCTTTACATAGACCATGACCCACCTACATAGGTTTCTGCCATTTCCTGGGGAAGGAAGCTTCTCTCTTTTAGAGAAATGACAGAAGCTTGATGGACAGAGGATTGGTGGAATCTTTTGGTTTATGTGGCAAGATGTTAGAGGATCTTTATCAGGCAGAAAATCACACAGTGTCTTCATGAAACCTCTTGGGTTTCACTGAGGGGATGCCTCCGGCCTCCCCTTGGCCTCCCCTCCCATTCTGAACAAACGTTGTGTGTAAAAGAGTTCATTTGGATGGAGAACCCATTGGAGGAAACTTTCTTTGAAGAAAAAGGCAACTGGAGACAGACCCCTTGGAGTCATATATTTTGCTCAGTTTTTCATTATTTGGGGATAAAACTGCTTTTAGGCCTAAGGAATTCAGCTAACTGGACAATTTTTCAGGAGTGGGCGCAGCTTTGAGAGAACAGCTTTTCCCTCCCAGTCCTCTCATTCCATCTCAGACAAAAATGTATTCAGAAAATGAAGCCAAGTGAAGCAAAGTTCAGGAAGGGGAGAAAAGTTGACATAATAGCTTCAGCGACTGCAGCTGGCCCAGGAACCAGCGCCTGATAACGAGAACTTCGGGCAAAAGAACCTGAGATGAAGAGGATGTTAGTGAGTGAAGCTGAGCCAACCACACAGTGAACTTCTGCAGGAAAATAAAAGAGGGAGTGGGGAATCCATTATAATGAATTCCTCCTAAAACACTGAGAGTTGGAGAGAATGCATAGGTTATTCAGAGGGTAACTTCTAATTCTGAAAGGTTTCAGAGAGCTTCTTACTCAAAGGAAGCTACGGGAGCCTCTGCCTGCCGAGTGTATGGAATCGCCACTTTGAAGTCAAGAGAATTTGCTTCCAAGCCTCCTGCAAAAGGATATGTGGACACAGATGGCAGGTTTGCTTTCTGGTTTAGTAAGGAGTAAATTATGTTTGTTTGATTCTCTCACTAGTCTCTGTCCCCTGCTGATATTTCCCTTGGCAGATAATGATTGCACTGACCAAGCCAAATGCAAGCTATATATCCAGAGATTCTTTATATTGTATTAACTCCAGTGAGGGGTTAGAAACCCCAACACAAACATGCTTATCACGATATTGGAGTTTCATTGTTTGAAGGGCAGATCGAACCCCGGGGCGGGGCTTAGTGTGTGGAGCAGAGGCTGAGAACAGGAACGGGGATTGGGGGGCGGGGGGTCACTCCAACTTTGCTTTTGGTCACTCTTGTCAGAGGATGGTGGGCAGACCAGAAAAATCACTGGGGTTGGGGGGAAGCCAAACAAATAAAGATTCAGTAAGGCTGAAAATGAAGGCCTTTTAAAATAAGCTAATAGGGCCAAGAAGAGACTGCCAAATGCTGCTTACTCCAACCCCACTTTATTGGCAGCGAAGCAAGTCAAATACCGGCTGTGAAGACTAGCCCTTTCTTAGAAGTGACCCTTGTTGAAAAAACATCCTGTGTTTTGCTAAGTGGTCTGTCTCTGAAGAACACTGTAAAATAGAAACTCTAGCTGTGACTTTGGCCAAGGCAGGTGGTCTCACAACTCATGAGGGGGCTGAGTCCTAAGCATTCAGAGGGAAGCAGAAAATGAAACAGACTAGAGGAGAAAGTGTGGAATTTAATGCACGGCTTTTGGGGGAGATGATCTCTGGGCAGAAGAGATCTCACTCCCTAAACCTGACCTGGACTAGGCCATCACCTCTAAGCTATTTATACTAAAACTGAATTGGCCTTGGGGAGAAGGTGTAAGGTAAATTGGATCCCCCATTGGTCCCTGGTTTTGCACCCAAAGTATTCTCTTGTGGACACAAAGGGGGTATGATCGAGTTGAAAGCGTTCATTGAATACTTTCCCTTTGTTTTAAATCCAAACATAGATTTTTAAAGTAGACCACATGTGCCAGAACCAACTATCTGAACCCACATTTGATGAGATAGCCAGCAGGGCTTCTGGGGGCTCATCCTGGGACAGTTGAGGTGGTCTTGAGCGATACTTAGAGGAGGGACATGGAAGTTATGGATGTGGGCTGAAACGTCCCTCCATTGATAAAGTTGATAAATTGAAAAACCAAGGTAGAGAATGACTCTGACATTGGGGGATAATTTCTCATCTGTGCCCAATAAGAGAAATACAATTGGGTGGATTTCTGTTGAAAGTTTCGTATGACGATTTAATATGAATTGCCTATATTCAACTTCCCCAGGAGACACTGAATTATACATACAGCTATGTAAGCTGGAAATGTCAGGAGGCTGCTCATATTAAGGAGATGCTGTAGAGAAAGACCCCTTGCGGTTGGGAGTAAGGGTTAGAGGACTTGTCGGTAAAGCACAGCATTGTGTAATGCTCATTCCTGGGCATGTTTCTGTTGCTCTCTCTGCCCTGCCCAAGCTTGAGACTCTGTCTCTTCTCAGGGATTCTAGGAGACACACCTCTGAGCTATCCTCCTAAAACTTTTGCTTCGAAACAGGATTTAAGTCATTTTAGTTTTCACTCATGGCACTCAGGATATGGAAAACTGAGTATATTTTTCACACTTCTTTCACACTTCCTGTCCTTGTACTTGTAGGTCACAAGTCTTTCATGCCTGAGATATTTGGTTATAATCTTTATGGTTTGGTATACCATACCTCACAATCCACTGAAGTCTATTCTTTAAAAATTCTAGGCAAGAACATTGCAGGACTTCCCTGGTGGCACAGTGGTTAAGAATCCGCCTGCCAACGCAGGGGACACGGGTTCAAGCCCTGGTCTGGGAAGATCCCACATGCCACGGAGCAACTAAGCCCGGGCGCCACAGCGACTGAGCCTGCGCTCTAGAGCCCGCGAGCCACAGCTACTGAGCCCGCGTGCCACAACTACTGAAGCCCGTGCGCCTAGAGCCCGTGCTCTGCAACAAGAGAAGCCACTGCAATGAGAAGCCTGCACACTGCAATGAAGAGTAGCCCCTGCTCGCCGCAACTAGAGAAAGCCCGCGCGCAGCAACGAAGACCCAATGCAGCAAAAAGTAAGTAAAATAAATAAATAAACTTATTAAAACAAAAACAAAAACATTGCAGCCCATCTTCAGTTCTGAAGGGAAGGTGGGGTAGTTCATAAAACAATTCCGTCTACTTAGTTGCTCTGAGAATCTGGATTGATACTTGGAGAGGAACATACTTGTACTTAGTCTAAGGCCTCACAGCTGAAACTGAGATACAGCCACCCTGGGAGTTTTGCAGCCAGAGGGAACGCAAAGCTACGGGATAAACCCGGTGCACATTTCTATAAGGAAGCCAATGCAGATATGCTGTGAACACACAGCTTCACCTGGCGATGGCCTCATGTTTGGCAAAGCTGCTCTTCTGAGGCTGTTTTCTTCAGGCAGCTTGAGCCGCTTCTGCCTCCCTCGACCGTGAGGTCACCATCAGCTTGACATGAGACAGACCCTTTAATAAGCCTAATGGCAAGCACCATCAAGAAGCAGAAATTCCGGATCTCAGCTATGGGATGGGTAATTGCAAGAGGTTTAACCAAAGCCTTGCAGCCACTGTGGAATATACTTTCTGCTCAGGTATTCTTGTTTTGTTTTTTTAAATAAATTTATTTATTTATTAATTTTGGCTGCCTTGGGTCTTCGTTGCTGTGTGCAGGCTTTCTCTAGTTGCGGCGAGCAGGGGCTACTCTTCGTTGCAGTGCGTGGGCTTCTTATTGTGGTGGCTTCTCTTGTTGCAGAGCTTGGGCTCCAGGCATGCAGGCTTCAGTAGTTGTGGCACTCGGGCTCAGTAGTTGTGGCTTGCGGGCTCTAGAGCTCAGGCTCAGTAGTTGTGGTGCATGGGCTTAGTTGCTCCATGGCATGTGGGATCTTCCTGGACCAGAGATCGAACCCGTGTCCCCTGCATTGGCAGGCAGATTCTCAATCACTGCGCCACCAGGGAAGTCCCAACTCAGGTATTCTTGTTTCATAAGAAAAACCATTTTTCTCCCACGCTAAGCACCATCCCACTGGATGCTACGCAGACCCTAGTCTTTGAACTACCATGCCTGGGTTCTAGAGTTGACTCTTACTCTTTCTGGGCCTCAGCTATAAAAAAGAAGCATTAAATGAGGGGATCGCTTAGGTCCCTCACAGCTTTAACTTCCTAGAATTCTAAGTACATCATGAAGGAATTTCAGGAAATATTTTTTTTCTCTGCCTATTGTTAGTTTCCTTTCCACTTTCTCCACCTTGCCCTAGATCAGGGGTGAGGATGGCAAAGGTGCTGATCTATAGCAGCAGCCTTTCCTTGATTCAGCATTCCAGATCAAAAGGGTTTGTGTGACATTTGGAATTCAACCACAAAACTCTAGACAAACTAATTGGCATCACAAGGTAAGGCAAACTTTCCCTTGTTGACTGTTACCTCCATTTTGGAACCCCTTCCCAACTCTCCCCTGCCTTGCTTTCAGAAAACTCCCTGCCTCACTAAGGGATTTAGTCCCTTAAATCTACTGCAAAACACAGCATTCCGCCTTTCTCCTCTCAAGCCCAGGCAAAATTTCTATTCCCAGAATTTTATCTCAATCAGCGGAGGATATTATGTACCAATGTAAAGCAATTCATTTTAAACACAGAGTTCAATGCCAATAAATCTCCAAATGGTCTACCAAGAAGGTAGTTATTTTTGAGGAAGAGACTTCCTGTCTCTTCTTGCCCATCATTGTGTCATCAGTTCAAAGCCCATCAAGCCTTTCCTCAACTACCCAAATTTTGCAACTGGAAATCTATACCCTTATAGAGCCAAGCAGAAAAAAACCTTTCACTTAGGGAATATGGAGGACCTCTGTTGTTATTTAACATTCATGAACGACATCCCCCAAGATCAGAGAGCAGAGCATGTCAGCATAGGTCACAGAGGAGATGAGTTTGCATGGGGTGGAGGACTGAAGGAAAAATCTAGAACCAGAGTGCCATCTGGCACGGTCCTACCTAACAGCCTAAGTGAGGAGCCCTGGGAAGCCAGGGATGGCATGAAAACAAAGGTAGAAAAATAGAGTTTGTCTAATTCTTGGGTTTGCCTCAGGTCAGCTCTGCATGTCAAAATAAACCCTGTCCTCCAGGTTACAAACACTTGTCCTGTCTCCACCTGGACTCCAAGATTTCAGTTGTCACTCCTGCTTCCCTCTTGGGAGCTTTATTCAAGCTGAGGAAAAGTTTTTGTTCTCTTGTTGATTCGATTTCACGTGTACTTATTACATCCCTGCTGTTTGTCCAGCTTGATCTCTGACTTAAAGGAACTCGAATGTAACTCATGGCACAGTTTAGTTACCACCAAGGAAAGATTTCAGGGGCTCTGGGAAAACACACAGCTCCCCAACTAGCCATCACACCTGTGCCAAACTGCCTGTCAGCCCAGTATGTGCCCCTTGCTTCTTCCTTGCAATCTTTGTCAGCCTAGCTCTCAGTGTCCATTTGGCCGAAATTATGGCAGCAGCATTAGCAGCTGGTAATGGTTGAAGCCCTCCTGACTCCAGAAATTCCCCAGGGTGGCCCACTATGGTTTGGATCTGCTGAGGAGCATGTGGAAATGTAAAGGCAAGCTCTCTAATTTCTTTCATCAGTGTCTTATAATTTTCTGCATACAGGTCTTTTGTCTCCTTAGGTAGGTTTATTCCTAGATATTTTATTTTTTTGTTGCAATGGTAAATGGGAGTGTTTTCTTAACTTCACTCTCAGATTTTTCATCATTAGTGTATAAGAATGTCAGAGATTTCTGTGCATTAATTTTGTATCCTGCTACTTTACCAAATTCATTGATTAGCTCTAGTAGTTTTCTGGTAGCCTCCTTAGGATTCTCTATGTATAGTATCATGTCATCTGCAAACAGTGACAGCTTTACTTCTTCTTTTCCTATTTGGATTCCTTTTATTTCTTTTTCTTCTCTGATTGCTGTGGCTAGAACTTCCAAAACTAAGTTGAATAAGAGTGGTGAGAGTGGGCAACCTTGTCTTGTTCCTGATCTTAGTGGAAATGGTTTCAGTTTTTCACCATTGAGAACAATGCTGGCTGTAG
>NC_041225.1:55327684-55350080 GCF_002837175.3 Physeter macrocephalus
ATGGACATATATACACTACCAAACATAGGGTGGATAGCTAGTGGGAAGCAGCCGCATAGCACAGGGAGATCAGCCAGGTGCTTTGTGACCACCTAGAGGGGTGGGATAGGGAGGGTGGGAGGGAGGGAGACGCAAGAGGGAAGAGATATGGGAACATATGTATATGTATAACTGATTCACTTTGTTGTAAAGCAGAAACTAACACCCCATTGTAAAGCAATTATACTCCAATAATGATGTTAAAAAAAAAAAAGAAAGGCAAGCTCTCTTACAGAGCACAGTTGGCTGTCAGCAAAACACCACCCACTGGCTGCAGAGCTGCAAACGAAGGAAAGCTTGTCTTTCCTGACATATTTAAAACTAGTCAAAAGCTTGGCTGGCCAATGGGTTAGTTACAAAGATAGATAGATAGATAGATAGATAGATAGATAGATAGATAGATAGATAGATAGATAGATGGATGATGATTTTGTTCGATATTGATGCTTTGTGTACCTTCCCTGAAATGTGGGCCCTGGCCCTGAGTGCAAAGGGGCCTCCCTTGCTGCTCCTGGGATACTGCCTCCTCAGCACCCTACTCCTGTCTCCTCTCCAGCGCCTCACCCCTTGCCTGGGCTCAGGCCTTCACCTTCTCTTGCATGGATTTCCTGTTTCAATATCCTTGGAACATGTCTGCTACAATCCAGACTTTTCAGAGAGGTGTAGTGGACCTATTTACAATGTAAAGCTGAGCATGTTTGTCCCCTGCCTCCTGTTTCCTAGAAAAAAACATCTGAGAAGGCTTACAAAGCCTTGCCTGCCTCTTCAATGTCACCTCTACCTGCCCTCTGCCTTACAGTTGAGCAAGACATTCCTCACCCACCCCAAGCTATTTCTCTGTCTGTATTTCTGCTGTCAGCTGTGCTACACCACCTCACCTTGGCCTTTACTTGTCCAACTCCTACTAATCCATGAAGACTCAGCCGAGGAGACTGTTCCTTGACCTAGAGCCCTTTCTGCTCCTTAAATACCCTGCATACTTCATCACAACACCCCCTTGAGGTATCATACCTGTTCAATGGGTCTCTCCTCACTTCTGGACCATGAGATACCTGAGAGCAGGGAATGGATCTTAGTCATCACATCCCCAACATCTAGGACAGTGCTTCCCAACTGGGAGTGGCTTTTTTCCCCAGGGGATATTTGGCAACGTCTGTAGACATTTTTGGTTTACATGACTGGAGGGCAGTGCTACTAACTCCCAGTGAATAGAGGCCAGGGATACTGATAACATCCTCCAATGCACGGGATAGCCCTCCCACAACAAAACGTTACCAGACCCCAAAATGTCAATAGAAACCTGGACCTAGGACAAGGAGTACATAATTAATGCTTAATGGGAAAAAAAAAAGTGAATATATGTCACTGAATCAAACTCTGCTCTCAGATAAGGTCCATGTGATAGTTACTAGGTCCTGAGATGGAATTCAAGTTAATGTAATGCTTCTTTCAGGACAATTTAGTTTAAGCCTGATCTCTCATTGTGGATTCAAAATTTGGCTCCAGTAATGGTATTTCACATATCAACTGAACAGATAGGAATGATATCTTGAGACAGTTCTCTACTGAGACCAAGACTTCCTAACCTGGAATAGAACCATTAAATGCTGGAAATCAGTGGGGCTGTAGAAACCACACAGCTCAACCTACTGATTTTGCAGATGGAGAACACAAGCCCTGCTTGATTATGTGAATCGCCCAAGGTCACCTGACTAGGAAGACAGTCTGGGGGCGAGTGGAAGTACCGCCTGTGTTGTGACTTCACCAAAAATGAGCAGAGGACTTTGGGGTCCATATCTGAGTCCCTAATAGAGACTGGGGCCAGGGTTAGGGTGAAGGAGTTAGAATTGCCTCCTTAGAGAGGAAAGGAGAAGAGAGAAATGTAGATATCTGGGAAAGATGCTTTTTCACGTATCTTGGCTTCCTGAACTTTGAGACCTTTACTCAAATCTAATGACCACTGACCTTGATGCCTACCTGGTGCTAAAATCTCTACCTTGATACTTCAGGTCACACACAATCCAAACAATTTCACCTTCTAGTGTCTCTCACTGGAAGCACTATTGATATTTGGCCAGGACAATTCTTTTTGTAGGACAGGCTGTTTGGCTTCCATGGCCTTCATTCACTAAATATCTGCTGCAGCTTCAACCATGATCGTTAGAAGATAAACCTAGATACTTCCAAATGCCCCCAGGAAGGTGGTACTGCTTCCCCTCCCCACCCCTTCAATCGAGAACCACCAAAGACCAGATGGCAGAGTTGCATTTTTGTTGAGCAAAGCACATCTTGGTCAGCATGAGAAAGCAATAAGAACAATGGACAAGAGTGGTCTTAATGATCACCTTCCTCAAAATCACCTGCGGGGTCTGTTATAGGCCCACCCTCTGGGGATAGAATGCAAGAATATATATTTTTAATAGTCTCACTGGGTGATTTCTAGGTATGCTAAAAGTTTGAGAACCATGGCTTAGTAGTTCCTGATCGTGGCTCAAAGGAGAATCAATATTTTATAATGCTACTGCTCATATCCAACTGCTAGAGACCCTGAATTAATTTGACTGCAGTGGAATCCTGGCATTGGATGTTTTAAAAGCTGCCTAGATGATTCTGATATTCAGCCAGGGTTAAGAAACACACTACCATTAAGGAGTCTTGCCAGGTATGAGGTGATCACAAATTCATTTCCTGATTCTCTCTTCTGAGTTACATTAAAACAATGGTTTCCAACCTTGGCTGCATCCCCCTGGGGAGTTTTATAAAATCCTGATGCCTAGGTCATACCCTGTACCATTGAAATCAGAATCTTTGGGGACAGGATTCAGGTATCAGTATTTCTAAGGCTCCCCTGGTGACTCCAATGTGCAGCCAGCTTTAAGAATCAATGATTCAGAATATTTGCCTGTCTTCTCCCATAATTCTCTGCTCTTGACTTTTATTTCTCCTCTAACCTCCTAGTTCAAAAGAGCTTGTGGGGTGGGGTTTAGGGTGAGACTAATTAAGGGATAAAGGGCAAGATTCAACCTGGTTCTCTTTGCCACTTAATTCCTGGCCATCACTTAACCAGCACTCTGGGAGTAGTTAAAGGGCAATGGAGAAACCTCTAGACCTATTGTTATATATTTCCAAGAGGAAGATTCTTGGACCAGCATCAAGCTCTTTTTTTTTTTTTTTTGAATCTTGACCTTCCCTGAGGTTTCTAAATATTATTCCAGGTTAGGCATTTCAACTTTTATTCTTTTCCGACATTTCATTTATGTGGCATGTGGGGTCAAAGAAGCAATGGAAAGTTGGCAGCCATTCTCTTCTAATTAGCAGACATATCAGTGGTTGAAATTATTTACCAGTAACAGGCCAGCACAGCTCCAGGAATGTTAATGACTTTCATTGGTCCTCAAGTCCGATTTCAGAACTGATAAGGATTGTTCATATGTCGTCACTGCAGTTAAAGGCTCATAAAAGACATTTGTCCTATTCAGTGTCATTGGGTAATGACCCCCAGATTTGCCTTTGGGTGGGTTAGAAGGTCAGATGCTCCACCCTTTTTAAAGAAATGTTAAATCTAACCTCAGCTGCTGAAGGCAGAAGGGGAAGACGAAATTACAGACAGAGCTGCTGCTTCTTTGACGTGTTTCACAGTCATGTCAAAGGGGGGGCTGCCTGTAACCCCACTTCCAACAGCTCCAGCCCAATCTTGCTGGAAGGGAAGGTTGTTCTTCCTGTGCCAGGCTAGGTCCCAGGTGTTCAGAGTAAAACTGTGGACGTCTGGAGTGCTCTGACTCCAAGTGTTAGATTCCTTCAGTATATGCACGTGCGCGCGCACGCACACACACACACGCACGCACACGCACACACACACACACACACACACACACTTGTCTAAGACACATCATATGCATTGGGCTGGTGGGCCCTAGTGTTAGTTGGGAGTCATTAGTCCACAGTACCCTCCCCTCTTGATCAGTAGTCCCTCCCTGCTGTGTGCCCTCCCTTAGGTCCAGCTCTGATCATCAGATAGTTTAATAAATTTGAACCACAAATCCTTCTTCCTCTGCAGGATCCCTTCTTCTTTCAACTTATATTAGCAAATAGATATGGGGTTAGAGAGGAAACAGCACAGCCTGACGATGTATGACGACAGCATCTAAACCCCAAATCAAAAATTCCTCCAAGAGGTAGATAATTGCCTTAAAAATGCAAACCCCAAAGGGACCACTCACGTAATTCTTCCCAGAATTCCAGACATTATTCACCCAAAATGGCCTCTGAGAACTTAGAAAGACAACTTCAAAAATTTTAACATCCAGTTCCCACCAGCTACTATTTACTGAGTGTTGTGCTAAGCTCTTTTACATCTGAGATATTATTCAGTCCTCACACAACCCAAAGAGGGAGGCACGATATCATTATTCCCACTTAGAGGAGGAAATGTGCCCAGGCTTACACAGTCAGGAAGTGTGAGGATATGAGTCAAGGTGTGTCTGGGTCCAGAACTACTTTCCATTAACTGCTGTGCTTTATGCATTGGCTGCTGCTGCTATACTGGCTCACCTTGCTGTGACACTGGAACCTGGTCTTACTATTTTTCTGTGCTTTCATTAATTCTATCCTCATATCTGTTGACCTTATCACTCTTATAGCCTTGGTTCAGCTCCCTCTGAGATAAGAGAGGTCTTTGCCAACCAATCTCATGGTTCTCTAACTAGGTTCCTAACATGGTGTCTTTGTGTTCTAGTCTTTTTATGGCGCCCTGGTATTCTGTACATGTAGAAGCTAAGCTTCCAGATCTCTTACAGGTGCCCCCTTTGCTCCCCCTCTCCACTTCTCTGAACTTGTTTCTCCAACCACAAACTTAGAACAAATTCTCTAGAGGTTCGGTCAGAAGAATTTTTTTTTTTTGGTACCAAGAACATTAAAAAATGATAGGTCTGCCACACACCTGGATTCTCGCCCACCTCAAGGTGAGTTACTTGTCTGTCCACACTGTTCTTAGACTGGCCATCTAAATGTTTTCATTACCAATTGAAGTGGACAATTGTTTTGTGCCTTCCTGTCACCCTGATTGTGCTTTAGGGGACCATTCTTACTCCAGTCTTAGTCCATAATCAATCTATGACTCCAGGGGTGGACATGTTACCCAGACTTTGCCACTCAGAACATTCCCTCTCCTGGGCCAAAGGACTGGCTCAAAGATGTAGACAGGAACCAAACAGAGCCAATCAGAATTAATTTTAGACTCGTCTTTAAAGAACTGGATAAGATTCCAACTCTTTACTTCTGGACTTGTAGCCACAAGGATGTAATTGTGAAGTTGCTGACGGCCACTGGTCCTTCAGGAAGGGAGAGTCTATGTGAAAAGAGAGTCCACAGAGGATAAAGCAGAACCAAGAGTTGGAAAGAGACTGGGCTCTTATGATGTTGTCTGAGACTGTGGATCCAGGCATAACTGAAACATACCCATAGACTTTTCAGTTACATGAGAAAATACATTATCTTTTTGTTTAAGCTAGTTGAGTTGAATTTCTGTCACTTGAATGAAAATGTTCACAACCAGTACAGCAGTCTTCCCATGGATCATTGGTTGGTTCCTCATGCAAAAGATAGCCCAGATGCTCTTCTGGGACAGATCAACACAAAAACACTTCTTCACTAGAAATCACCCCTACACCCAGAAGCCTGTGAGAAACAGTTTTGTAAATAGTAAAATGAGCACCATTAAGAGGTAATATTCATATGCCTCAGTGTGAATTGACTTTCTCAATATGAGAGTTAATGGCGAGAGGATAGAAAACATGTAAGGCTTTGGGTACAGGGTCCTGAGGTATACTAGAATGATTAAGGGAAGAGCCCGGAATAGGTGAAAATAGAAGAATTGATATGTATTGAAAATGAACATCTTGGCCAACAGGCACATGAAAAGATGCTGAACATCACTAATTATCAGGGAAATGCAAATCAAAATCACAATGAGATATCACCTCACATCTGTCAGAAGTGCTATGATCAAAAAGGACACAATTAACAAATGCTGGCAAGGATGTGGTGGAAAGGGAACCATCGTACACTGTTGATGGGAATGTAAATTGGTGCAACCACTTTGGAAAACAGTATGGAAGTTTCTCAAAAAACTAAAAATAGAACTACCATATAACCCAGCAATTCCACTTCTGGGTATATATCAAAAAAACCAAAAACACTAATTCAAAAAGATACATGCACCACAATGTTCCTAGCAGCATTATTTACAATTGCCAAGACATGGAAGCAACCTAAGTGTCCATCTACAGATGAATGGATAAAGAAGATGGAATACTGCTCATCCATAAAAAAGAATGAAATTTTGCCATCTGCAGCAACATGGATGGACCTGGAGGGCATTATGCTAAGTGAAATAAGTCAGACAGAGAAAGACAAATATACTGTATGATATCATTTATACGTAGAATCTAAAAATTACAACAGGGCTTCCCTGGTGGCGCAGTGGTTGAGAATCCGCCTGCCGATGCAGGGGACATGGGTTCGTGCCCCGGTCTGGGAAAATCCCACATGCCGCGGAGCGACTAGGCCCGTGAGCCATGACCGCTGAGCCTGCGCGTCCAGAGCCTGTGCTCTGCAACGGGAGAGGCCACAGCAGTGAGAGGCCCGCATACCGCAAAAATAAATAAATAAATAAAAATTTAAAAAAATTTTAAAAATTACAACAAACTAGTGAATATAACAAAAAAGAGGCAGACTCACAGATATAGAGAACAAACTAGTGGTTATGAGGCAGGGGGGTGCAGTATAAGGACAGGGGAGTGGAAGGTACAAACTATGGGGAGTAAGATAGGCTCAAGGATGGGGAATATAGCCAATATTTTGTAATAACTGTAAATGGCAAGTAGCCTTTCAAAATTGGACAAAAAATAAATTTAAAAATTAAGAAAAAAATTTAATTAATAAAATGAACAGCTTAATTTTGCCTGAGGCCATGTTTCCATTACTTGGCCTTTCGACCCAAATCAAGAGCAGAACTGAAAAACCTAATAAAAACAAAACCCACGGAGAAAAGAAAATTTTTCACAATAGCCCAAGTGAAAGTAATGACATGAGCTAACCCAATTTGTATAAACAAAGAAATTACTCCACGCAATGAGACTGACTCATTTTGTGTCAGAACTAAATACCAGGAAGTAGAGGGTAGATAGGGAACCTGGCCTAAATATACAGAGGTGGGGGAGATGGAGACTAATTACCCCATTGGAGGAGAGAGAGAAAAGAAACAAAAAGATTTTCCATGGCAACTGACCATAAAGTGTTCAAAAAGAAACATTCAAATAGCACTTTAACCCACAATGTATGTTCCAAGAGGCTCACTGGGGAAAATATTGTAGATTTTTAAAATTCACTGACAAGTAGTCAATTAAATTTTATTTTCTAGTTCTGATTGATGGACCTGACTCTTTAGGGCTAGGCCTACAAATTGGCTGTCAGATATAAAATGCAGTGGAAAGAGGGAACATTTAAATTTTCCTTTAAGATAATGGTTTACAACATTTTCCATGTCATTGTGCACACAGACAATGACAACAATTTTATGTACTAAGGTAAAAAGATTAGGTCATTTGAGGCAGAGGTTACTGACCTGTGTCACCCCAGGTCCACTCAAGTTCCCAAAGACTGAGGAAGACCTCTCTTTCGCACAAGTGAGCTGGGTCCACCAGTTAGGAAACTCAGTCAAAGACTGGGCCAAGCCTAGACTGAGCCCACATGGGGAGGAGGACAAGGCACTGGAATGAAGACCAAAGGCCAATACTTTGGTTCTAGTTCTGCCACGTGTAGGACTTGGACACTGCCCTTAACCTCAGTGTGCCTCAGCTGGCTTATGTATAAAACAAAGTTAATGATGCTCTTACTTTCTCTACCTTACAGAGTCACTATGAGGATCAAGAGTACCATGTTCATGAACATAATTTGCAACCATAGAGCACTATAGAAACATATGACTTGATAATGACAGTGGGTATGATGGTGTTTTCTCCCCAACCCTGCCCCATCTAGACCACTCTCACTTTCAAGAGTTACCCTGCTATGGACAGCAGTTGACACTGAGGAGAACAATGCAGCTGCTGAACGAGAGTGACTGGGGCCTAGAGTGTGGGAGGCTATTCTGCAGCTGGGCTTTTGAGTTCGGCCAAAGAGCTAATGGGATTTTGGCTTCCTGAGCACCTCTGTTGAAACTCCCTGGGGAATTTTGCTTTATGAAATTCCCAGCAACTTGGGATCCCACTGGGTTGGTGATTAGGAGGCTGGAGGGCTCCCTGTTGGATGAAAAATATGTGTTTGAAGTCTGCTGGGAAGAGCTGTAGGAATTGAGAGTTCTTCCCTGACTGCCACTGTGCATTGACAGAAGCTGCCCCTACCACCGTTTATTGCCAATTACTTTTGTCTCCAGAGCCAAAGAAAATATATTTGAAGTGAACCCTTTGAATTAGACCTATTTTTCACTAGGATCCACAGCTGGTGAAATATTAACGAACAGGTGGGTTGCACAATACTCCCAGATTGCATTAGAATTGGTTTTTATAGGCTAAACTGTTAACACTAGAAGTGCTGACATATATCCTGCTATGGTTAGCAGACCCAGAAACCATTAAAATCAACACAGAGCACGTTCAGACTTATCAAACACAATGTCTATTTTACCGAGAATGGAATAGTAGGTAAAGAGATTGAGATTACACATAATATGTCTCAGAAACAGGAATAACTAATTTTGTAATGGATGGCTAGCAATGCCTTCTCTGGAAGAGTCTAAATATTTTTTCTGTCTGGGAAGGGAATTCTATTATATTAACTGGAATAAGATGGGCTGGAGGAGGTAGACTAGTTCTTCTGGAAGTCATGTCCATGAACAGAACAAATCCTGGATTCCCTCAAATTTCAGTCTCTGCAAGGAGTTACATTTAAAGTAATGTAACTACTCTCTAGCAGCTGAATAGTTTCAACCTTTACTTGTGCCTCTTGAAGATCATGATTCAAAACCCTTTCCCCCAGTTCACAGTACTCTCCCACCCTTCACCTGCTTGACCTGCCGTCCCTTACCAAACCCTAAAACTCTTCTCCAGTCCCAAACAACTCAATAAAATGCATGGACCTTGCTTAGATCCTGATATGAGCAAACCAAGTGTAATGCAACAACACATTAAAGACAATAAGGGAAATTTGATTTCAGACTGTGTGCTAGACGATATCAATAAACTCTAGTTGGTTTTGATAGGTGTGATAATAGTATGGTGGTATGTAAGAAACCACCGATATTTTTGCAACACACATATAAATACATAGGGGTGAAATGACAGGATTTGGGGATTTGCTTTAACATACTTCAGCCAAAAGAGAAGAAAGATAAAGGTATAGATGAAGGAAAAGTGGGGAAATACTGATAATTCTAGAATATGAGTGATTGATATTTGAAGTTCATTATTCCATTTTCTCTACTTTTATGTATGCTTGAAATTTTTCCTAAGAAAATTATTTTTAAAAAAGAGAAAGAGGAAAGCAAATACAAATATAGTCAGAACATCATAAGCAAAGGTAAAAATAAATCAGAGAAATTAATTTCAAAACAATAATAAAGGAAGTATTGGGACTTTCCTGGTGGCACAGTGGTTAAGAATCCACCTGCCAATGCAGGGGACACAGATTCAATCCCTTGTCCGGGAAGATCCCACATGTCACGGAGCAGCTAAGCCCATGCGTCACAGCTACTGAGCCTGCGCTCTAGAGCCCACGAGCCACAACTACTGAGCCCACATACCATACCACAATTACTGAAGCCCGCGTGCCTAGAGCCCGTGCTCCGCAACAAGAAAAGCCACCGTAATGAGAAGCCCGTGCACCACAACAAAGATTAACCCCTTCTTGCCGCAACTAGAGAAAGCCCGGGCGCAGCAACAAAGACCCAACGCAGCCAAAAATAAATAAATAAATAAATTAATTAATTAATTTTTTTTTTTTTTAAGTATTTTGTAGACAGATAAGTCCATCAAGCAAACCTGACATGTCTGAGTGCCATTCGTGGAACTGTGGGTCAACAGTGCTGTGTGGTATATTTCAATGCAAAAAATTAAAATTATAAAAGCAGGATCATACACACAAACATTTTAAGCTTTCATAATTCTTTTAAGCCTGAATGGCCTAGCCTCATTCATAAAATATTTCCTAAATTTATATTCCTCTTAAAACTGACAATATCTTCTTGATTTCTTTGTTTAAATTTTTTAAACAGATTTTTTAAAAACACTCTTGAATTGAGCAAAAACCAGTATGAAGTGAGGTAGGGCTCTGCGGGGAAGGGAATTTGTGTTAAAACTTTTCAAAATGAAATTTAACCTCATATTTTTAAAGCATTGCTTCCTGGCAGGATTCATACTTTTCCTCCCACACCCTCCCGTCTGTGGCTAGTGTCTGGAAGAAAGTACTGTTACTCATAATTTTAAGGATTTTATTGTAAATTTAAGGGTTTTAAAAAAACTAGCATGGATTCTGAAAGAAGCAGCCACTGGAAAAACAAATATTTCCTGAGAGTCCTAAAAGAGTTTAAGGAGAACTGACATTTATATCCATTGTTGCTAAAAGCACAAGTTTCATTGGAAAAACATTCAAGAAATAGGAATTGACCTACCCCATCCTGCATGGAATCTTGCATTCCTAATCACTAAAGCAGAGAGCTTAGAAGCAGGGGAATAACAGGGAATGAAATGGGGTGAACAGAACTTTGCTTAAGCTAGAACAATCGGATCATTTCCCTTTCTCATAGTCTCAATTATTTTCCCAGCCTTGGCTCTTATTTGAGCAAGACCTTGTTCATCAAACATTTATCTAGCCAACTGATGTGGTGGAGAATTTGTTCAAATTGGTTATTTTGCATCTTGTTGGCAGAAGGGGGAAATGAATGCTTGAATGTTCCAGTTTTCACCCTGACATGTAGGGACTTGAGGTCGGGGGAATGGAGGTTTCTCCAGATGGAGAGGTTAAAATGAACACACAGGCAACTACAGGACCAGGAAGAAAGTGAACCATCCTGTAGAAAGGTGTGATTATATGCTGAGACTTTAAAAGGAGAGAAAAAGACATTCAAACATAAGAAAGAAGCTATTTTGTGTTAGACCTTGAAGGATAAGGAAGGAATAAAATAGAAGATATAGCACAAGCAAATACACACAGGCTGTAGTATAGAGATGGTGTGGGGAAGGGCAAGGAGGTCCATTTGACTGGAACACAGGGAAAATAGAAGGGACTAAGAGGTCAGAAGATGGAACAAGTACTTTATGGAAAATTCTGGAATGTCAGGATGGGAATGTTAGGTATTAGGTAGATAATGAACGTGGGCATTGAGAGGTTTTTTTTAAATGATCAGCGCTGCCTTGTTGAGGGTAAATCTAACAGTGGTGAGTAAAATGAATTGGAGTACTGAGAGAACAGATAGTGATAATCACTACTGTTACTGAGTATTTTGCTTGTACCACTTTATATACATATATACTCCAATTGAGTACTCATAGCAAGAGGTATTATTATCCTATTTTATAGATGCAGAAATTGAGGCTTAGAGTATTTAAGCAACTTGCCTGAGCCATGCAGTTACTAAGCAGTAGAGGCAGTATTCTTACCTACTCTTAATCACTTTGTGTGACTGTTTCTTACGGAGGCTAGAATGGATGGGAGGTAAGGAGGACCTGAATTAAGAAGGTGGTGATAGTAACCAAAGGGAGGGATCAAACTCTTGAGAAGCAGAATTGGCAAAACTTAGTAAACAATAGCCTTCAGAAGCGCTTGATACTGAGTCTGGGTGAAGGGAAGGGCAATACCCTCACTGACCTAAATAAAGAAACCAGAAGAAAAACCTGCCATGGGATAAAAGATGACTAATTTGCTTTTAGCTATATTGAATCTGAGATGCCATTAGTAAATGCCAGTGAAAATGCCTATGGGACAGTTGAAAACATAGTTTGGTAGCTAAAGGGAGAAGATGGAGCTAGAAAGAGAAATTGAGACACCATGAGGAAGCAGTGGAGAGGTCAACAGGTAAAGGAGCGTGGTGGAAGGAAATCATCCCAGGGTTTTGCTCTTGGTTTTGTTTTTTTCTACTCTCTCAGCTGAGAGTAGAGATGCCTTTTGAATTTTGTCAGCCATTCCTTCCCAAACTATCTACCCATCCACCACCACCCCCATTCAGGAATGAAATGGAGAAATGTAGGAAAAAATATGGAATAATTCACTGGCCTTCCATTTTGGGGAAGAATAGAGGCAGCTTAGTAGAAGTGTGAGGATTCTAAATAAGAGTATAAGGGGGCTTCCCTGGTGGCGCAGTGGTTGAGAGTCAGCCTGCCGATGCAGGGGACACGGGTTCGTGCCCTGGTCCGGGAAGATCCCACATGCCACGGAGTGGCCAGGCCCGTGAGCCATGGCCCCTGAGCCTGCGCGTCCAGAGCCTGTGCTCCGCAATGGGAGAGGCCACAACAGTGAGAGGCCCGCGTACCGCAAAAAAAAAAAAAAAAAAAAAAAAGAGTATTAGGGGCAATCCATTCTCTCTTTAATTTGTTTTCCAGCAGGATAAGACAAGGGCATCCATCTTCAGACCTGAAGTCCTGGTCAGTGTCCCAGGGAGCCACTGTGCATTGCTGCACAGGGCAGGCTTGGAGGGGCTAACACAGGTCAGGCAGCACATGTGCCTTGTTTTTGGAGGTAAGATGAGGCTTAAAGCTGGTAGGATATGCCCTGCATCCCCTGAGATTCTCCATCTAAAGAGTCAGTTCTTTCCTAAAACATCCTAAACAATAGAAAGTGCAGTGGAAGGGCAAGATTCCACTGGTGAATTCCCCAGAAGGCCCAACAAATGAATGACTTGGTGTCAATGGGGTGAAAGTGAAACAGCAAACATAGGAGTTTGTGCAGTCCCACATAAGTGAAGGAAGTCACCTCATCACTCTCCTGCTGACGGACAGCTTCTCATCTCTTAGTTTACCATCTTCCTCACAACTTGCCTCAGCAATTTTTGGGTCAAATTGCATGTTCAGAAGGATATTGCATGTTTCTGCTGGGGCTAAGTAGGGGTCACAGTGACATGACTCCCCTGCTACGAACTTGGAACTACAGGAAATAAGATCGCCTGATGAGACTAAATCTTTCAACTCAATGCTGATGACTCAGAGAAGAAATATGGGAAACCACTTTAAAGAGCAAATGTGTCCTTCGAACAGCAAGACTTGACTGGACGTTGATTGATGAGATTAATGTATCTAAAGAAAAAACATGCATCCATGAGAAGGGGAGCTCTGCTCAGTTATCAACAAGAGAACTGCATTCAATAAATATTTACTGAGTACCTACTATGTGGCAGCAATCAGCTCACATTCTAGTTGGAGAGACAGAAAATAAATGCATGTATAATCAAATGTCAGGCAGTGCTACATACGTGTCCTACAGAGAGTGTCCTCAGAGCAAACAACAGAGTCTAGCGTTCAGCCGCAGCAGCAGAGATGTGCTCCTTCAAGTTCTGTGCCAGATTTAGGAAGTATGCTTGGACCTACAGGCCCAGACCTGTGTCTCCAACATTTACTAGTGACGTTTTAACCTGCTAATAGCCCTTCTTTTGATTTCCTCCTGTGCAACTTTCATGAAAACATGCATAGAGAAAAGAGTACATATCAAAAGTATACAGTTCAATAAATTTTCCAAACTGTGTACACCTATGTAACCAGCACCCTGAATCCCTCCTCATGTCCCTGTTCAGCCTCTCTACTGTTACTGAACCAAACTTGGCTCTGCTCCCCACTCTCCACCAGCACGCAGTAAAGCCAGTCTACTGACATGCAGCTGTTGTGAAGGAAAGTGCAGCATTTATTGCAGGGCGCCAAGCAAGGAGTACAGGTGGCTAATGCTTAAAAGACCCGAACTTCCCGGTGGCTTTCAGGGAAAGGTTTTTGAAGACAGGGTGAGGGAGGGATTGCAGGACGCGTGATCAGCTCGTGGACATTCTTCTGATTAGTTGGTGGTGAGGTAATCCGAAGTCAGCATCATCAACTTTCTGGTTCTACTAATTGGTCTAGGGTCTATGTGCTTGTGGTCAACAAGCAGTTGACTTCTTCCCCTGGTGGGGGTTTCAGTAGCTGCAAAACAACTCAAGGATATGGCTCAGAATATTATCGATAGCCCCTGAGGAGGAACTAAAGTTTCTTGACTTTTGTTTAATGCTTAAACTATTATTTTTGTCTTGCTTTACTGTTTTCCTTTGTTTCTGCATTCTCACTTTTCTAACTCAGTTTGCTCTTTGGAACCCAGGGAAGGTCTAGGAGGCTAAAGATTTTCTACAAACAAGAGGCACACAGAGGACATGCGGGGAGTCTGTCCCAGGAAGGTCCCATAGGTTCCTGTTCAGTTACACCACAACAAAAGATTAACCACTGTCATGACACTAACACCATCAGAGATTTATTTTGCCTGTGTCTGGACTTTATATAAATGAAAATATATAGTACATACTCAGTACATAATATCTGGCTTCTTTTTCTCAATATTATGTCTGTGAGATACAGTCATACTGTTCTGTGTATTGATGGTCTGTTCTTTTTTCATTGTATATTTCATTGTACGACTATATCACTATTCATTTATCCATTCTATTTAAATGGACATCAGGGTAATTTCCACTACTCTTTTAATAAGTTATTTTTCTGCTTAAATTTGTTAGCTAGTTTCCAATGAATGCTGCCTAATACCCTTTTGTTTTAATTCTAAATTTTTATTGAATGAGAAAGTAACCAGAGAGTTGTGTTCTTTTGTAGAAATTCTTCCTTTTTAACAATGCTTTGGAAGATACGGACATTTTCTTCATCAGCTATTTGGCAAGGAACATCAACTCACTCTGTTTCAACAGTGAGCCCACATGATCAAAAACAACATTCCGTGTAGATAAAGCTCTGAATTCCTGGCTTAAATACAGTACTTTCTGGAATAACAGCTATAACTTGGGGTCTCTTGGGTTGCTACACAAGTTGGTTAGGTTTTCTCAGCAGGAGCCAATGAAATGACCGCTTCTGGGTATGTGTCTCAGCAGTTAGAGTGGTTTACATCTTGATTGCACAAGAACAGAGGTTTTGAGACTGTGGTTTTTCCCACATTTCCCATTGCCCTGGTTATCGCTCTCAGGAACTCAAGAACCTCGTTACTCGGCAAACACCATCCAGTGAAAAAGAAAATGACAGACTAAATTAAAAGACAGTCATATCAGTTATTCAATTCATCAATTACTAGGATCTTTCCATTTTGCAAGCATACATGAACACCCATCTTGTGGGAGTCTACCCTGTCTGAGCAGGGCTGTAGAAGAGAAGGATGGGCCACTCCATCTTTTCATCCTTTTCCTCTTTGGCCAGACTATATAGACTGCTGATGCAATTATTCACTGCCTAACTTTTGAGCTATAAGTTGGACCAGCCAACTGTTGTTTCCCTTCATTATTCAAGGAGACAGACACTTGTAATAACAGTGGCAAGTGCTTACTGAGCTTTTGCTACATGTGCCAGGTACTATGCCAAGGACTCTGTGTGTGTGCCTACTTCATTAAAGGCCAATCTCTCCACTTCTGCTCAGGATTCCATATCCTCATCCTTCCCAACGACTTTCGTCCTGCAATTAACCTCTCTCCCCTTCACGATTAATTTCTCTCTCCCTCCTGAATCATTTCCACGAGCAGTCAGACATGTTCTAGTGCTTCCTTTAAAAAATAAAGATCCCTTGATCTCATATCGCCCTCCAGGCACAATCCCATTTCTTAGCTCTTTTATAGCACAACTTCCTGAAAAGTTGTCTGTAGTCAGTGCCCACTTCCTCATCTCCTAGTCTTAGCTCAGCAGACTCCAGCCAGGCCTTCCTCCTCTCTATGCTAGTGAATCTGCTCTTTTCAACATCATGAACAACCTCCTTTGCCAATCCAAAGGTCCCTTAGTGTCTTCATCTTACTCAACTTCCCAATAGAATTTGACACAGTTGACCACTCCTTCCTTCTTAAAATCCTCTTCTCTCCCAGCCTCCAGGATGCTATGTTCTTCCCTTTTCCTCCTGCCTAACTAGCTGCATTGCCTCAGGGCTTTTTTTGCTGGTTTCCCCTTCTCTGTCTGTTTCCTAAATGTTGCCACGACTGGAGGCTCTGTCTTTGATCTTCTTATACTATTATCCATCTATACCCTATACCTAATCTCATGTTTTAAATACCATCTACATACTGATGACTCTCGAATTTAAAATTTCTAGTCTTGATATTGCTGACCTCTCCCCTGAGCTCAGGTCCCTTCAGGCCACTGTATCACCTGCTCTGTATCACCACATGGACATCTAAGAGGTATCTCAAATTTAGTATAGACAGACAAAGCTCTTGGTTTCCCAGTCCCCCACTTTGCCTCCCCCATCTCAATAAACAACCCCAATATTCACCCTATTGTTGAAGGCAAACATCTAGAAGTCATCTTTAAGTCCTGTGTCCCTCTCTTTACCAAATGAATCATTGTCGAGTCCTGTTGGCAACAGCTGCATGTCAGTAGTTAATTAGAAGAGTCTTTTATTCTTTTTAACTTGACAAATTAAAAGAAAGTTTGGAAAATCAGAGGGAAAACACCCATATTTTCTCATAATCTTCTTAATTACCATTTATAGCTGTACCTTGTCTTATGGAGTAGAAACATCCTAATTTACTTTACAAGCTGCCTGATGTTGCATCTTCAGATTCTTTTCATATTTGACTTCTATAAACAAGTGTGCAATGAATATCTGCACGCACATATAGGTATTTTATTTTTATTTTTAAAATAGAAAAGCTGACATTTTTTGTTCAATAAAAGATCACTGAGTGGTTGCATTAGTTGTACAATAATGGGGAAACACATACCCATTATTCTGGTGTTCAGGTATCATAGAAATATTTTAAAACAGTTACTCTCGGAGAACTATCAGAGCACAAAGCTGATCACTGAAGATGTAACATGGTGGATGCTGGGACTCAGTGTTCAGCTGAGGCTAGAAACTCCTCTGGACCCAGCTGCCCTGTTGCAGTGTCTTGTTCTGGGAAGGATGACTGAACTTGGCAACGAAGGCCTCCGAGCTGGAACCTTGGGAGCCAAACTGTGGACACTATTAATAAGCTCAGCCCTGAGGCATGAGATTATCATGCTTCAAAGAACTCCTGTGGTCTGTGCCGGAGCTAACAGGGACTCCAGTACAACACTGGACATGGATGCCCTAGTCTGTTTCCAATAGTGAAGCAGATGGTAGTGACAGAACCAACAGTAACTGACACTGGAGGATCTGCTGTGGACCAGTCCAATTTTCTTCTTCTCTGTTCCTCTTGGGACTGAATAAGCTCCCAGTATTCTTGACCAATAAAGATGAGGGGTGGGAGAAGCCTCAAAAAAATCAACACTTAACTTCCCGCTAATAGAGCATCAGAAGTTCAAGCAACAACTAGGAAGTGTGTAGTTGTACCCCACAGTCTGGAGCAGACTTGCAGGTTACATATGGGACCCTTTCCTTAGGCTATATTCCCAGAAAAGGAATTACTAATTAAAGGGCATGAACATTTTTATGACTCTTGGCCAAAAGTACAATTTTTTTCTAAAGGATGCACTAATTTCTACCATCTATTTTGCCACACCCTCTCCAGTGATGAATAATAAACTTGATTTTTTTGGGGGGGGGTCACAACCAAGAATTCTTGGGAAGAATGATCAGTGTGAGAAGTGGTGGCCCACCCTCAGTGCCAAGCTGAAGTCAGCAACATTTTTAAACCCACCCATTGCCACTTGTTCTGAAGCGAACATTCCCAGGCTCCCTGCTATGTCCCTTATCCATTCTCTCAGGGACATCCCTTTGGCACCACCCCCCCCTCAGATATTCATGACCTTGCCCTCCCTTCTCTGTGCTCATTAAAACCAGCATAAGAGCAGATATGACATGAGTCAGTCACTTCTTCATGTGGTTGTAAATCAAAGTATCACCTCTCACCCATGCCTGAATCTCAGCTAGGCTTTAGGAATGAAAAACTTTGTTCTCTGTTAAAGGAACTTTGAGCTTAAATGTGGCAGACAGAGAATCCACCCAAAGCTGGACCTCTGACTTGAGGGGCAAAGTACCCTCCTGATCAGATTGAGATTTGAAGAGCATCAAGGGGCCAGAGCTTCAAAGTTGGGACCTAGAAGGTGGAGTTGGCAGGCAGAGGATAACCCACCAGAGAAGTGAGGTAGTAGAAACTGAACATGAGATAAGAACTAAAAGTGGAAGCTGCAGAGGTTGAAAACATGCTTCATTGATGTCGGAACTTTGCCTAGAGTCACTCCAAGGTGAGCATAACTCACTTAAAATCAAAACCTGAAAGCTGTTTTTTATGCCAACAAAGTGCAATTTAATAAATAATTGTCAATCACTCTTATATAAAATGCATGTGAGGCATGAATGGTTTTGCTCTTTTATAGTCATGACACAGGAGTTTTCAGTCCTGCTCCTGGTTGTATCATTGCATGAGCCTGGGCAAGCCTTACAATATTGCTGGCCTTGACTTTTATTTATGAGCTATAGATAATTATGCCCTGCCTAGTGGCCTGGGGGGCTGAGGAGGATGAGAGGTGTGAACTGGGTGTTCAAGTTAAAGGTCAGATGTGGTATTCCAAGAATTACCTACGGTCAGGGTCTAATCGTGAGGAGTCCAAGATTAAATAACAGGTAGCATTGAATCCTTTCAGTTTATTGTCTAGGAATATGAATGTGTAGTTAATAGCCTGCAGCCCAGATTTATAAGATACTAATTGGAATATAACATAGAACCCACAGAGAGTAAAGGATAAAGGAAACTTAAAAATAAGAGGCAGGAAATAAATGATATTTAATTTGGACATGTGCCTCCAATGCATCTGGAGAAGAATCAACGAAACATAGATATCAATGGAAAACCTAGAGTAATGAGCCATAATTACTCCAAAAGATATATGGACAGGAAATCGGATAGGAGCTTACAATGTTGTTTTGGGCTGCACGGAGGGCCTATTGTGCCTGCAAAGGGAAATGAGAGTTTATCTCTGAATAATCAGATGGAATTGTACCTAAAATCAGGCTAAATTTTTTCATAAGCCATCTCACAATTGCAGGGGTTTCTATATACTGCAGGTCAATCCACGATCCTTGGAGAGACATGGGTACAAGGTAAAAGGGTCAGCTTTACAGTCAGACATCTCTGTGGGATCTTTGTCTCTTACTAGCTGTGCAACGTTCAATGTGTTTTAACTTGTCTGTTCCATGGGTTTAGCTCAAGAAAATGGAGAGGAAAAAAACCCCTCCCATTCAAGGTTGTTGTAAGGACTACAGATGAAGTATATGAAGTTCCTGGCGCACAGGAAGTATCGAACAAATGTCAATCAGTAATGGCAGCAGGAATAGAAATGAAAGCTGACTCCCAGGTCCTCAGCCTCTGCCCGTCACAGAGTCCTTCTCTGCCCTAAGTGTCCCGCAGTCCTGGTCCACACACCTGCACTCCTCACCCGCAGCCAGTGGAGGCTCTAGCATTGTTGAAGCTTGTGTGACAGGAAAAGCAAAATGGAGTCGGTATTGCTAAGAGCACTCTAAAATGGAGCCAGGGGGCCATTAAGGAAATGTGACTTATGTACATCTCAGCCTGGATGGAATCTGAACTTTGGACCTGATGAAGTTATCCAGAACATCTGCCAGAAACTCATGACAGCCTATCTACTTATCGGACTCTTACCCGAAAAGAACTCATGACAGTTTATCTACTAATTAGAACTTATCCTAAAAAAAACTCATGATTCCTTAAGGACAAATATTTTCTGCCTTGCGTCAGAGTTGTTCACAATTCTTACCAGGCAACTTTTAAAAACCTGTGGCCTTTTGTCTTAATAAGCCTCTGACTCGTTCTCTTCCCTGGAACATCCTTTCGGGATTACCCGAATCTGTCTCCCAAACTGCAATTCTTAGGACCCCCAATAAATTATTTTCTTACTTTGAGCCTCCTACATTGCTTTTTTGGCGGACACTTGGGGAGGCATGAGACTGGCGTGGGGGAGGTGTAGGCAACTGCTGAGAGAATCAAGGTACAGCTGAACTTACTTGGTGGATGTGATCACTAGCTGGCCCACTTGCCAGCCAACACCACCAGCTACAAATCCACCTAGAGGGTTTCTTAAATGCACTTGATAGGATCAAAATCTAGGCTATTTCCCCCTTTTAAACAATGTTTCCAACAGCAAAGTACAGCACTTTCTTAGTGTCTTCCTTCTACAAATTACAGTGGGATGCATCTTAGTCACATGCTTAGCCAATTATTTTATGTGTTTGTTCATATGATGATTTTGACCACATGCTTTGCTACATGCTTGCTGTGAGTGGTTTTTTAAAAGCTGTTAAAGACTGGGGCCCTACCACCCACCCACCAAGTCATCCGTTGGTATCAGCACGACCTCCCAGCTTCAAAGAGGTAGTTCCTAGGAAGACAGGGGCCATTGGGGCAATATTCTTGATCCTGATACCAAAGTTAACAAGGGAATCCGCTGCTCGTGTTGCATTCTCAACAACAGAAATGACAGGTGTGCCCCTCAGAATCCTCAGAGACCATGAAAAGCAGGAGAGGGGAAGCAATGAGGAGGTCTAGGAAGGCATGACTGGAAGATCTTACCTCCCTGACTTTCACTATCCATGAGTCCTTTATGCTGAAAGCTATTTACGCTAGCTGGATTCTCTGAATTTGGGCTTGGTATGTCGACTGAAAAAAATGCACAACGTGAGAGTAGCAAGTTAAGTTTTATTTGGGGCAAAATGAGGACTATAGCCCAAGAGACAGCTTCTCAGGTAATTCTGAGGAACTATTCCGAAGACATAAGGGGGGAGGTCAGTATATATATGATTTGGGTGAAGGCAGATACATGCAGTCAAGCACACATTTTTGGCAGAAGATTACTGCTAGTCATAAGGGGCAGATGTCTCTGTTAATGATTTTAGTGCTTTTCTAGGTATGAGAAGATGCAAGAATTTGGCCTCATAAAATCTTCTCCTGAAAATAACTATCTATAGCCCCGTTCTGCCAGTTTTTCCCAGAGCACAGAGTGCCTCATTCCTGACCTCCGCCCTGAAGTCCTTTCAGAGCGTGCTGAAGATCAATGACTGCAGTGCCTAGTGACTCCATCCTTACAGAGGCAAGATGGCGTGTGACAATTTTTCATCCACAGGTATAGTGTTGATGTTCTGTGGATGAGTCAGGATCTCTTGTCCTCACCCCAAATGTCACCATGTTGAATGGTGCTTTGCTCTCTGCTGCTCTCTTCATTAGTTGCAGACGAGCGTAGTGTAGCCTTTGGGTGGGAGGACTTATTAAAGAGGAAAAATAAAAAATAAAGCCTCTGTGTATACAGAATGGGTCAGAGCAGTAGACCAAAATTTGAACTATAAGAAAGGGAAATTGGGGAGATAGGGAAAATGGAGTTCAGAATTTTTATTATGACCAACTTCTCAAAAGCTGGCAAAAAAATTGAAGCTGGAGTCGAGAATGTAAAGAAATTCACAAGTAGTTGCTATTTTAGCTAAGTTGAGGAAAAAACATTGAACTTCTAATGAAAATAATGCTCAAAGATGAACATAGGGCCCATTCAAGATGTGGAGGAGTGATGAGCAGGGAAATACCTGCAAAAGGAGACTAGATGTTATTTGAAAAAGAAGTGGGACTCAAATAAAGGTACACACCCACTCACACGCAGATAAAACTAAATATTTTAATGATTTCCCTTTCCTGTGGTCTACTTTAGAATTCACCCACAAGCCATTTGCTTTCGTGGTTATTCAGATTTTGTTTCTCTTCTTACTGCCTCCTACTGTGTATTCCTGATTCCCAGAGTTTGGGCTGAATAAGGGAGAGGAAGTGAAATTCAAATCACTATATTTTATCCATTGGCCTTTTGGCTAAGAGATATGAGGGGTGAAGAGGTGCTTGTGGCTAAATTGTGGTTTGTAGAACGTGTGGGTGTTGTTTATTTTTGTCTTTAAGTACTGTACCCATATTAGCCCAATTTACCACATAAGCCCTGTTTGGGCAGGAAAGAGAAAGACTCAACAAACATTTGTTGAATGCCTTGACTCTGCTTTGCTCCTTCTCTTTATTATTCCTCAGCAGAGTCTTAGCAACTTCCCCAAACAATATCCATGCTAAAGCCTAATTAATCCAGTCCTCAATAATGTGCTAACCATTAGTTGGGTAAAAAGTGGTCTAGGGCTTCCCTGGTGGCGCAGTGGTTGAGAGTCCGCCTGCCGATGCAGGGGACGCGGG
>NC_041225.1:55350127-55411694 GCF_002837175.3 Physeter macrocephalus
GTTTGTGCCCCGGTCCGGGAAGATCCCACACGCCACGGAGCGGCTGGGCCCGTGAGCCATGGCCGCTGAGCCTGCGCGTCCGGAGCCTGTGCTCCGCAACGGGAGAGGCCGCAACAGTGAGAGGCCGGTGTACCACAAAAAAAAAAAAAAAAAAAAAAAAATGTGGTCTAAAGTTTATACCATTAAAAGATTTTATAACATGTCCTTTAATGTCAGCAACAATGTAAAAAAGAGGAATTCTAAACTACTCAGGAGGATAAGCTATTTTCAAATAGTTCAGCAGTAAATATTTGATACCAACAAGAAACATGCTAAATGCAAATGGGATTTCTCAGTGCATTAAAGCAAATCAGCAAAGACCTTAACCTGGGAATGCTGAGGACACTTTCTTAGCCACTAATTCATGTCATTACATATACATATTAGTTATAACAATGCATCCTTTTTGTAATTTTCAATATTTCAGGTCACTCACTAACCTGGTCTGCCCTTCAATCATTTTAAGTCCGAATAAGTGAGGTTTTACTATTATTTACAAAACTGTATAACAAGGCAGGAAGAAGTATGTTTATCTAATATTGGGTGTTTCTTTCTCCTTGTTTAATCTGGAAAGGAGGGGAAAAAAAGCAAAATTCTGTCCAGCAAAATGACTTAGGGCTGGATAAAAAGACAAGTGTTTCTGAGGTCCGTAAGGATTGCAAATGTGATTTGAAAAAGAGAAGAGATCCAAGAAGTTAGAAAGCCCAGCTCAGTGTAGAAAGTGTCTTCTATTAGAACTCCGATTCCAATTTCATCCTACCAAGCTGGGGATAATCATCAGGGAAGCTAAAGTCCCTTCCAGGCCAAGCATTCCCCATGACCTGGGGAGAATCTCAACCCACCAGCATGTATTTGGAAAGGCACCAGCCACATCAGGCTCCCAAAGAACCCTACACTTTAGGGTTTTGGGGAGAACCCCAAGTTATCAAGGAGAGATAGACCTCCTGTCTCTACCCTTGGTGGTAAGCATTGTTTCAGAGTCATCAAAACAAAGATATGCTTTTTTTTTTCTGCTTTGCAAACTGGACAGCAGAAAGAGAAGGCAAAGATAAAAAGAAAGACATACAGTATATTCCAGGGGTCTCACATTTTTAGAGCCTCTTCATGTGTGACTCTACATTCCACTGAGGTCAAGTCTGCCTTCTGAAAGGCTTATCACTCTATATTCCAAATTCAACTCAGTAACTTGTTCAACTTTGACTGAGAGACATTTTTAAAAGAAGTCCCAAAAAAGCATAAAATTTTAGATATGGCAAAGGCAATTAATATCTACATAAAACTGATACACGTGCCTGATTCAGAGGAGGAAATTGACCTCAGTGTATTTTCTACTATTAAAAATAATGTGGCTTAATAAACAGGCTGCAGGCTGTGTTCAGTGTGTCAGCCTTTTCTTGGCTCTTGGAGAGAAGAGAGGTTATGAGAATCTACTAGATTATATTATGTTCATTCCTATCCCTGTGCCTCTGTTCATGCTGATTTCTTTGCCTGGAATTTCCACCCTGTTTCTCATTTAAGGTCCCACTACAAGTTCAATTCCTTCGTGAATCCTTCCCACAAACTCTTGCCCACAAGCCTCTCCCCTTCTTCTCTTTCTTAGTATCACTAATTACTATAACGCCTTCTTTAATACTAGATCATACAGTAAGTTTTGTTTTAGTACATATGGCTCTCCTTTTCCCCCCCAATTATTTTTTAAGTGTTTCTAAGGCCAGAATATTTTTTCCCTCTCTCTAAATCTCTCTCCTCCTGACATCTCATTCCTGTCTCTCTCTTAATTTTCTGTGCTAGGAAACTAATGATAACAAATATTTCCTGCATATGTACTATGTGCCAGTAAATGTACTAAGTGATTTACATGCTTTATCACAGAATACATGTAGAATAGTCACCAAATTAAATTGAATTTAGTTGAAAAAATTTAATATGGTTTATACGTCCTTGGTCAGTGAATCACTTGCTCCAATCTTTAACCATCCTCTTCCTTTCCTTTTCACTACTCTTGGAAGTAAGTGTCACCTCCAGGGATACTTCACAATCCCACCATCCATATCTCAGGGACTGCAGTTAGGGCAGCTCAAAAGAAAATCAAATTCAGTTATTTGAGTACCAAGTACATGACAACAAGATGACCTTCTAACTGGGATGGTCATTAGGTTCTGGACTAAACACCCCTCAGAGAAAACAATAAGAGAGAATGCCAAGTAGGTGCTGATATCCAGTCTATGATATGACAAAGCAGTTAAGTTCCATTTTCACCCACTCACAATTCACCTCCCCATCCTCCCTTCCCAAGCCATTCTTGTCTTCCTCATACACCCTCACCTGTTTTCCCCTGAACCTAAGTCCTAAAAGAAGCCTAATTCACTTCCAGATGCTGCTTCCCTCCATGAAAATAAAGGACGAGACAATAACTGTATCTAGTTCTTCTTTAAGATGTCAAACTGACTTGATTTCCAGCTGAAATTAAAACTGGCCAGATGAGGTGATTTTAAGGAAATGTTCATTCTTATTTTGACCACCAAATCAGCACAACAGGCCATTGTATATATAAATCCACCCAAAGTCAGTCAGTTAAATAGACAATGCCTAGAGCTATAGATACACTATCTACATGACTCCTTCAAATGAACCTTTATTCATTTGTTTAGTCTATAGCAGAAAGCCAACTGCCTTACTTCAGTTCAGAGGGGGAATGCTGAGATATTGTACAAACTACATGCAGTTTTCCAAGCTTCAGGAAATTTGAACTGAAACATGGACTAAAAAAGCCCATAGTACATTTACATGTTGAGCTGTTGTTTAAACCCTTTTCATATGTGATGAGCTCATATTCAAAATGTTTTGACTCAACATTCATAAGGGCTTGGCAAGGACTCGTGGGGAGGAGTGCCCTGTCACGGGAAATAGGAGAAAAGCAAGGCTGCCTCAGCACATTCCCAGGCCTTCATGGGCCAGGGTTTCTGTTATTAAAAAAAAAAAAAAAAGTCAAATAGAGACTCTCTCCTCTCAATCCGGCACTAATTCCAAGGTTACAATAAGTCAACAGTCACTTTTCCCATGGCTTCCTATTACAGAGTGTCTCAACAAAGTATATACTTAGTATATTGATATATTAATATATGTTTTAAAGAGTAGAGCAGTTAGACATGAACTAATATCTGTTTTGGTTATGCTAAAGTCACACATGTTTTAAAAAGCCACCATTTCAGAGTGGACCACATGCAAGATACATATTGCCTTAATAAATACATTTAACTTCTGAAAGGGATTCACATTTTCCTAGGACGCACAGTTCTGAGCGAGTTTATAAAGGCCCGGAGTTTTTAGCTCTAAGGGTGATAGGTCTGGTATTCACCAGCATATATGCCTCACAGCTTGGGTCCAGCCACAGATTTACTCTCAGATGCCAACACTTCTTGAAAAAGTCCTTGGAAGGGACTATCAACACAGTTCATGCATAAAGTTTTCACCCTCAAAAAGACTTTCTATTCTTGTGTTTCAATTGAACCTGTAGGTAATCCAAGTTAAAGAGCTAAAATGGCTGAATGGTCCACATGGAACGCCGTGCTGAGCGATGTAGACTTCATATTTCCATTAATGGGGCATCCAGTAAAGTTCTAAAAGTCTGTTTGAGGCTATTAATCCAGCAAGAGTAGGAAGATGGACTCAAGGGAGTAGACACTCTGGGGAGATGTAGGGAGCAGATCAAGGCAGAAGGGATGCTTAGGAAGAACTGAGAAGCCCTGATAACTGAGCAGATATAGAGGATAAAGAAGAGAGGTGGAAGGACTTCCCTGGTGGCTCAGTGGTTAAGACTTTGCGCTCCCAATGCAGGGGGTCCAGGTTCGATCCCTGGCCAGGGAACTAGATCCCACATGCATGCCACAACTAGGAGTTTGCATGTCACAACTAAGGAGCCCATGTGCCACAACTAAGGAGCCCTCAGGCCGCAACTAAGAAGCCCGCAAGCCGCAACTAAGGAACCCTCCTGCCGCAACTAAGACCCAGTGCAATAAATAAAGCAATATTTTTTAAAAAATAAAAAGGAAGAGAGGTGGATGGGATACAGGGATGACATCAAGGTTTCTATCCAGAGAGCTGGGTGTGTGATGCAATCATTGACAGAAACAGCAAACCAGGAGTAGGAGCCAGTCGGCAATGAATTAAGAAGAGGGTTGAACTCAAAGAATCTTAAAGCTGGGACAGATCTTAAAGAAGACACCAAGCCCAACTTTCTACTTCCTCTATGTACCGATATTTCAGAGGCAAAACTGAGGCCCAGAGTGGAAAGCGTAAAGACTCATTGAAGGTTTCACAGCCAGTTGTCATGAAATACACACTAATACCGACTCTTTGGTCTCTTGGTTCTTTCTGCCCTGCGATCGTTCAATTGTCCTGTGCAAAAGCTAGAAATCTTTCAGTTGCAAGTGATAGAAAACCCAACCCAATTTGACTTGCACAAATAAAGAAATCTATAGGCTCATATAGCTTTAAAGTCCAGAAGCTTCATGTGACACTTGGTTCAGCAACTCAACAATGTCACTAAGTACCTAGTTTCTTTTTGTCTAGTCTCTGCTCAACATCCTGAATGGTTCCAAGATGGGTGTGAACAGGTCCCTGGGCTGTGGGCTTACTCATTCATATCCAGCAGGAAGGAGAGAAGATATTTGTTCTGGAATTCTAAGTAAAAGTCTTGAGACTTACTCCGATTGGATCTGCTTACTCACATGTCCACCCAGAACCAATCACAATGACCAGGGAGTCAACTATGCTGATCTGGGTCACATGCTTCACCCCTGGAATCGATTTCATAGAGCCAAATGGATCCCCAAACTGAAATGAGGGCTATAAAGAAGAAAATGATAGAAGATATAGGACAAACCAAAAATGTCTATTACACATTGGTTGTCTAAATCTCTCTCTTTTTCTCCATATCAAGTTTATAGCTTTTGTGTTAGATACAATGATTAAGTGGTTTGCTCAAAGTTTCAAAAATATATTATACAGAATCAGAATCTCCATACTCACCATAGTATTGAGAAAAGGGAGCAGGCGTTTAACAAATATGTCAAAGGGAAAGAAAAGTAATCAGAGTCATTAGGCTCAAACTCTAGGCAAATGCAACCAAGTCTTTCCCCTGAGATATATTTTAGGCAGCATTCTCTAAAGCCAAGTAAAGTCTGAGGCGGCTGTGTGCTGGGGCCTTTTCCCCTCACTTCAGTTGTGGGCTGGCCTGTTGATTGGTGACCCTACAATATGAAGCCTCTTGTCACTCTGACATCA
Organism: Physeter macrocephalus; assembly: GCF_002837175.3. Lineage (NCBI taxonomy): Eukaryota > Metazoa > Chordata > Mammalia > Artiodactyla > Physeteridae > Physeter > Physeter macrocephalus. The sequence goes on from NC_041225.1 coordinate 55,355,453, forward strand.
ATGATGAGTGGTGTGGCAAGGCTTGGTATAGCTTTGATAATTACTTAAAAGTGACTCTAAACTACCCAGTTGTTGTTTTTTTTTCCTACACCATTGTCTAAGGAATTCTTTAGCAACCACTGGTACATGCTTCTGAGAAACATTTGACCACAAGTGTCTTAGATTCAAAACACATTAATATATATGTATTTATGTATTACGTTTGGTTCCCAAGCCCAGTATCATAGAGGTAGGAGGTGCTCTGGTCCCAGGCTTAGACTCCTGATAATGACCCCACGTGGGGAAGAGCATCTTGCAGCCTCTGACACGGGCAGTTCTTACTTGGTGAAGGGTTTCTTTTTCGGGAAGCCAGAGCTGCTATTCCGTGGCCTCTGAGGCACCATTCAAGAATGGGAGGTTGATTTTATGGTTGGTTTGCTTTCATTTATTTTCATCTGGTACCTGGCACCATGGCCATCATTCCATGTCTGTCTTGGCTCCTGACTCCAACCAATTCTTTGGGCACCAGTGGTTTCTGAAGTCTTTCTCGTGTCATTTCCCAGTATGGCTCAAACTGCCTTGTGAATTAGCAGAAAGAAGGAATGGCCCCAAGGGACATGGTCTTGAAGCCCCATGAGGAAAGACACAGCCACATGATTCCCTGTAAATGAAGTGTGAATGAGGCCATATGTTCAGAAGAGGGAAAGCTAGCATGGGTCTAGCATGATCAACTGCTTTGTATTCCAAGGCGAACACACAGCTCTTGCAAGAAGGGAATCCTACCATGTTACTCTCTGAGTGAATAAAGTTCACTTTTGCAGGAAAGAAGTTCAGTGTGTATTTAGGAATGAACGTGTGTGCATGGATGTGTGGGCACGTGCATATTTGCTTTATTTTTTTTTAATTGAAGTGTAGTTGATTTGCAATGCTGTGTTAGTTTCTGGTGTACAGCAAAGTGATTCAGATATATATGTATATACACATATATTGAATATCTAAAATAATATATATTATTATTTTCCATTATGGTTTATTACAGGATATTTAATGTAGCTCCCTGTGCTGTACAGTAGGACCTTGTTGTTTATCTATTTTATGTATAGTAGTTGGTATCTGCTAATTCCAAACTCCTAATTTATCCCTCCCCCCACCTTCCCCTTTGTTAACCATAAGTTTATTTGCTTTAAAATAGTAAATATTTAAATTATTAATATTAAATTATTTTAAAATTAAAATAAATTATTAATATTAAATCAAAACATTTTCTGTTAACTGCTGACAACAGCAATCCCAAAAAACCAGACCCCATGTTTCTCCCCACTTGGAAATGGCCTGTTTGCCTCCTGGAGCAGGGGCTGAGGTGTTCCCTGTCCTCACTGGCCTGGCCTCTCCAGTCTCTGAAGTCTGCATGTCCTGAGCCTCCCTTCCCAGCCTCATCTTCCCAGACTCTCTGCTCCTGTCATGCAAAGTTACTCAACGCCCAATAGTGGCTGTTCCCACCATGTTCCCTTTGAGCATATGGGTCCCTCTGCACTGCCACTACGCGGCAAAGAAGGGGAAAGAGCTCCACATTTACATCCCCAGCCTTGGGAACCAGACCTTCCCCCTCCCCTGCCTCGCACCAACCCTTGCTGGCCGGCTCGCTGTAGCCCAGCATGTGCCATTTCTCCTCTTGGCCAAATTTCACGACACAGACTCTACACAGTTTAGAACTATCAAGAGTAGTGCTTCATCTTTTTCAATCCACTTCAAGCTTAGGTTTAAATCTACCAAACCAGCTCTTCTTTTATCTGCTTTATCATTAATATCCTTTTCTCTTTGGGGTCTTTGTTAATACTGCTTGATACGGTATAAGAGACAAGCCTTGTTTATGACAGTCTGATTTACCGAATCTTTTTCTATTTTCTCCTCTGGGAAATAGTGATAATACTGACTCACTGTCTGCTTCCTGGAGCTGTTGTGAGGAGTAAGAGAAATTACATGTGAAATTCCTCACTTGGAAACTGATTCATAACTGGGGCTCAATAAATATTAATAACACTCTTCCGCCACCACTAACCACATTTACTGTGACTAAAGTAGATTCAGAATGGCAAGTCACACTCTACAACAATGCTTCTCAAGCCCTGGTGCACAATGCAATCACCTGGGGAGCTTTAAAAGTACTTGTGGGGCTTCTCTGGTGGCGCAGTGGTTGAGAGTCCGCCTGCCGATGCAGGGGAACCGGGTTCGCGCCCCGGTCTGGGAGGATCCCACATGCCGCGGAGCGGCTGGGCCCGTGAGCCATGGCCGCTGAGCCTGCGCGTCCGGAGCCTGTGCTCCGCAACGGGAGAGGCCACAGCAGCGAGAGGCCTGCAGAACGCAAAAAAAAAAAAAAAAAAAAAGTACTTGTGTCTGGGAGCAACTCTCCTGTCCCACCTTTAAATATCTGAAGCGTTGGACCTCCTTATTTCTTGTTAGGTAATATTTCTGCTGCCACACCAGACATGTGGTTTTCTCCCTCTGGCTCCTCTCATTCTTCCCTTTCCACTAAGCTTTGGGGAAGTTTGTTACACAGCAATAGAAGCATACCTTGGAGATATTGTGGGTTTGGTTCTAGACAAGCACGATCAAATGAATCTCATGGGGTTTTTGGTTTCCCAGTGCATAGAAAAGTTACGTTTACTTTATACTGTAGTCTATTAAGTATGCAATAGCATTCTGTCTAAAACAACCTTGTACATGCCTTAATTTATTGCTAAAAAATGCTGACCACTGTCTGAGCCTTCAATGAGTCATAGTCCTTTTGCTGGTGAAGGGTTTGAAATATTACAAGATTACCAAAATGTGACACAGAGACACGAAGTGAGCAAACGCTGTTGGAAAAATGGCGCCCATAGACTTGCTCAACGCCGGTTGCCAGAAACTTTCAATTCATTAAAAAATGCAACATTTGCAAAGTGCAAAGCAAAGTGCAATAAAACGAGGTGTGCCTGTAGATAACTAACATACTCCTCTTATCACAACATGGCACTGTTATGTCCCTCACTTTCAGATTTTCATTTTTGTGTGACTTGTTTCTCAGGAATAAGGTGGTCATTAAATTTGCACGACTGGATATATTAGTGGGTCCCTCTATGACTTTGATATATCTCCCTTGTCTGTTAGCTTTATTAAAAATGACTGTCTTCTTTATTAGTAGTTTATTCTCATTGGTGGGCCCATCTTGAGATTCCATCTCTGAAAAAATGAAAGATTACCTCCCCTCTCTAGGATATTGGATAATTCATCAGTGTGGAACACATCCTGGAGCCCTCCTTCTGTTCACTAACCCCTTCCTACCTCATCATTAAACATGATCACAGAGGCTGATGAGTCCTTTCTGTTCTTGGAACAGGTTCTACTTTTTCAGGGACACCTTGCTGACTCCCAGGTCCCTGTGTTTATTCTCTCCTGCTTGGGCAGAGAGGAACAAATACAATACTTTAAAACAGACATGTATTTAATATTTTAAAAAATAATACCTACATATTCTAATATACTCTTCTATTCACCTTTCTTTTATAACTATATTTTTATGCATGTATTATTTTGGAGTATTATTATGAACTCATAGCCTTTCACAGACTCACCCTGTGCCAATGTGCCATACCTGGTTTTATTAGTTGATGTTCACATCTGCACATCTGGGCTAATAGAAACTCCTCAAGCATTGCTCTGATAGTCTTGAAAGATCCTTGTTTTTAGACCACAGCAATGAGATGTTTCAAGCCTGACTGATTTTCCTGTCCCAGAACTGGAATCAACTAACTTCCAAGAAATTCTGATTGCTTTGAGCAGTCAGAAAAGAATAGTATTAGAAATGACAATCCAAGCTTCTCGCTGGTGTGTTGTAGAGGGGAGAAGTGCTAGGCCCTTGGCCATTGCTGCTTGGGGCCTGTTTTGTGACAGAGCCAAATAAGATGTTTTTTAGGGTAGGAATTCATACTGATTTTCCTGATACAATGTGTTATGTTGCTATTCCTTGTTCTAGAAAAATAGAGTGAATATTCCTAGAAAGCCTAAAGGTAGGTCGTTTCCCAGCCGGGCAGTGAGGCGGAGGCCCCCAGAGACACTGGCTCCTCAGGACGAGGTTACACAGCTTTGTCCTCAGGAGAGGAGAGCCGTGAGGCTCACAGCTTCCTTGATGGCACCGCCTGGCCACCTGGTTCCTTCCCAGAGCTGCGTTTCTTTCTATCAGGATTAACGCTTCATCTCCAATTTGCTTCTTTACTCCTCCAAGTTCTTTCTTTGACTCCAAGCAGCCCCACTGCACCACTATACAGTGCCAACTGCCCGGTTTGCTCAAGACTGAGAGGGTTTCCAGGAGGCAGGACTTTCCGTTTTCAAACCAGGATAGTCCGGGGTCAACAAGGATGAGTTGGTCTTTCCATCACCCGTGGGCAAAGGACCTCATCACTTCTGTACAGAGTGAGAAAAAGATGCTTTGAACTCTGCTCAGTAGAATCTTAAAGGATGGAATAAAAACATGTTTAGGATTTACATGTAAGGCAATATTCATGTGAATTTAAGAGTCAGGCTGCAGTATTCTTCAGCACATACAGCCAAAATAATTACATGAAAAACTGGAAGAAGCTGAGCTGGTTAAGCTAGTAAACACACAGCTGTGAACAATCTTCTTAATCAAAAAGCCCTGGTCTTCGGGCTGCAGAGCCTGGTTTTCCTTCCCTATCTCAGAGGGCCCTATAGAAGGTAGGTGTGAAAAACCAGTGAGACAGAGCAGATTCTCAACGGGGGAAAGGTGTAGAAAGTAAAGGCTTTGTAAGTCCATACTCTGAAATTGGGCCCCATATCAGTGGTCCAGAGTTTAAGTGAAAGTATATTCCACTGTACTCTCATGAATATTGGTCTTACAAACAACACTGCACTCAGAGCCTTGGCCTGCCCAAGAGCTGAGTGTGTTAATTAACTCTGAGCAACTCCTAAGAGGGCCAGAGGACAGCTCCTGGGGCCTTGCATGAAGCACAGGTAGCTTGAATTGGAAGAGCCCCACCCTCTCCCACCCCTGGGATAACCTGGTCCAACCTCCCCTTACAGATGAGTAAACTGAAGCCTAGAGAGGTAAAGAGACTTACCCAAAAGACAGAGCTGGACACTGTTAAAGTTGGAATTTAGAATCCAAATTTCCTGACTCTTTCCACTAAATAAATCCCACTCTGCTCTCCTGCTGCTCCAAATGTGTGTCTTGTCTGTCAGAGAATTCCCATAAAGGAACCAAAGAGAGTTTGAATACTGAGAGAGAGCTACTCTTCTGGACTTCTAATCTCTGAAGAACACATTTTACCAAAGGATGAGAATTGTGAAATCATTTGGTCTATTACATGAGGCTTCAATAAGATTCAAATAATTTCAGCTGAATTCTTGCTAATCAACGGTACAGCCTTGACCTTAGCAAACACATCAGGCAAATTGAGTGGATTCAGTTACACAATTATCTCCTCTTTGGTCTCTTTAGGCCTAAATGAAAGAAATTGCTTTACCACCATTCCTAGTGAGGAAATTCACATCACAGAGAAACAAAAGCTGCCATTCTTTCTAAACACTGCAGTATTCTCATCTTAGGATCTTTGCTCTTGCTGTCCCTTCTGCTTGTTTATTGCAGAGCTTCAGATGGCTTCCCCCTCATCTTTGGTTCTCAACTCAAATACTCTTTCTCCAATAAGCCTTCTCTTGTTGCCTCAATTAAAGCAGTTCTAGGGCTTCCCTGGTGGTGCAGTGGTTGAGAATCTGCCTGCCAATGCAGGGGACATGGGTTCGAGCCCTGGTCTGGGAAGATCCCACATGCCGCAGAGCAACTAGGCCCGTGAGCCACAACTACTGAGCCTGCGCGTCTGGAGCCTGTGCTCCGCAACAAGAGAGGCCGCAATAGTGAGAGGCCCGCGTACCGCGATGAAGAGTGGCCCCCGCTTGCCGCAACTAGAGAAAGCCCTCGCACAGAAACAAAGACCCAACACAGCCAAAATTAAATAAATAAATTTTTTTAAAAAAAGCAGTTCTATGCTCAGCCCCAGTCATGCATCATCTGTAGTAGGTTGAAAGTGTCCCCCCAGAATTCATGTCTAACCAGAATCTCAGAATGTGACCTTGTTTGGAACAGATGTAATTAAGGGAACTATTGAGATAAGATCATACTGACTAGGATGAGCCTTAAATCCAATGAGCGTATCCTTGTAGGAGACAGAAAAGTACACACAGAGACACAGAGAGAAGGCCATGTAAAGATGGAGGCAGAGACTGGAGTGATGCTGCCACAGACCAAGGAACACCAGGGGCCACCAGGAGCTAGAAGGGGCAAGGAGAGGGTCTCTCCTAGAGCTTTTTAATAGAGTGTGACCCTGTCGACATCTTGATTTCAGACTTCTGGCCTCCTGAAATATGAGAGAACATCCTATTGTTTTAAGCCACCAAGCTTGTGATAATTTATTACAGCAGCCCTAGGAAACTAATACACCATCATGCTACCACCCACATTATCTTCTCCACAGCCCTTAACCACTTGTGGTTTCTTCACAGCTGTTCCCATCTTCCATCTCTTTCTTCTTCATAGAGACTCCTGCTTGTTTGGGGGTGTTTATCCATCCTGTGTGTTCAGAGAAAATGAGCCCACCCCTGACCTGGGGGCAGAAGAGTGACTAGTCTAAATCCAGTATAGTCATTTCACTCCTCTGACCCATGATTGATTTCAACATGGGCATAAAATAAACCCCTGGACAAGCAATAAGAGGAAGTCTGTGGTGAGACCTCTGATTGTCTTAGTCTGCTGGGGCTGCCATAACAAAATACCATGGATCAGGTGGCTTACAGAACAGAAATTTATTTTCTCAAGATTCTAACAGCTGAGAAGTCCAAGATCAAGGTGCCACCTGGTTTGGTTCCCAGTGAGGGCTCTCAGCCACCACCTCACTGTGTGCTCACTTGACCTCTTCTCTGTGCACATGCAGGGAGACAGAGAGAAAGCAAGCTCTCTGGTGTTTATTCTCATAAGGGCACTAATCCCATCCTGAGGGCACAGCCTCATGACCTCATCTAACCCTAAGTATCTCCCAAAGTTCCTGTCTCCAAATACCACCCCCATTAGGGTTAGGGCGTCAACATAAGAATTTGGTGAGGACATAATTCAATCCATAGCAATGGTCATAAGAGATGCAATGAGAAGCAACCATTCCTGTTTTGGGATATAACTATGTGAAGAGGTGGTACTTGGAGCTACAGGAACCAAACTGGTTCATGAGAGATAACCCCAAGGAGGAAGCCAACATCCTAAGGGTGGCCATGCAGTGGATGGAAGAGCTAGGTCTTCAGTTACACTGTTGGGTCTATGGATTAACCATCTCTGGAATGGCCCTCTCTGGGTTGTCTCTTGTTTGGGAACGTGTGTGTGTGTGTGTGTGTGTGTGTGTGTGTGTGTGTGTGTGTGTGTGTGAGTGATTATCCTTTAGGCCACTTGAAGTTGGATATTTTGTAACTTGAAAGCATCCTAAGTGATTCCTTGGTATCTATAGGTATGGAATATTATCTATTTCATTTCTTTGTGTGCTTCTGTGTTCCACACATTGGGGTGTAGGCTCCTCAACAGCAGGGTTCATCTGCCTTGCTCCTAGGACTCTCTAGTTTTTAGTCTATGCTTAGCACATAGCAGATGTTCAGCAAATATTTGCTGAATGGTCTTACTTTGACAATTCTTCCTAAATATGTTCCCTTATATTCTTACCACCATCACCTTAGCGTATCTTTATTAGCCCACACCTGGACTATTGCTAAAGGCTTCTAACTCATCACCCTCCCAACTTCTTCCCACATAAGAGCATATTAAACTCCTCTATTAGATTAACTTTATTAAAGTCTCCAGTGGATATATCTCTTGCCTTTTTGAAAACATTTGGTGGCTCCCCAGTGCCTGCAGAATAAAATCCCCAATCCTTCTATCTTCCTTAAAACCCTCCATAACATGACTCTCATCTACCTTGCCAGTGTTAGCTTTGTGGATTGTCTACACTGACCGTCCACTCCTGGCAAACTGATCTTTCTACTGTCCCCAAACTTGGCTTTCACTTTTCCTCATACATGTCTCTGTCACATCCATTGCTCTGCTAGGGAGCTTCTCCTCCTCGCAATTGAACTTGTCCACATTTTACTCATCCTTCAAAGTATGGTTCCCATCACAAAAATCTCACCTCTTCCATGGAGTCGGTCCTGACATGGCCCCACAGGACATAATGTCAGAGAGACTCTAGCACCATTATTCGCACACATACTCATGTTGCCCTGGTGTGTGTGTGTGTGTGTGTGTGTGTGTGTGTGTGTCTCCCCATTGGGATTGTGTGCTCCTGGAGAACAGGAGCCATGTTTCAAAGTTGTTGGTTTTTGTTTTGTTTCGGTTTTTAAATTTATTTATTTATTTATTTATTTATTATTTTTGGCTGCATTGGATCTTTGTTGCTGTGCATGGGCTTTCTCTAGTTGCGGCGAGCAGGAGTTACTCTTCGTTGCAGTGCACGGGCTTCGCGTTGCAGTGGCTTCTCTTGTTGCGGAACACAGGCTCTAGGTGCTCAGGCTTCAGTAGTTGTGGCGCTCGGACTCAATAGTCGTGGCACACGGGCTCTAGAGCGCAGGCTCAGTAGTTGTGGCGCACGGGCTTAGTTGCTCCACGGCATGTGGGATCTTCCCGGACCAGGGCTCAAACCCGTGTCCCCTACATTGGCAGGCGGATTCTTAACCACTGCGCCATGAGGGAAGTCCCTGGTTTGTTTGTTTGTTTTATTTTATTGAAATATAGTTGATTTACAATGTCATGCTAGTTTCAGGTATACAGCACAGTGATTCAGTCATATATACGTGTGTGTGTATATATATGTATATATGTATATATATTCTTTTTCAGATTCTTTTCCCTTATAGGTTATTACAGAATCAAAGTTGTGTTTTGTTTGTCTCTTTGTTTTAGTTTTGTTTTTAGTGTCGTTTTCTGATTTATCCTTCCAGGGCCTTGAATGATATATAGAATAAGTGACAATATGTGAAATAAGTGACAGATTGCCTGTGTTACACAAACAGATACACAGCATGATTCTCTGCTGGCTCTGACCCTAAAGCCTCCCCAAGTCCCCCTGGGAGTCTCCCCTGGAACTTAGGTGTGTTCTTACACAAGTCCTCTCAGCCACCACCCACTAGAATGCAGTCTTCGTGTGGCTTCTTGGACAACATTACCAAATGGATTCAGAGGTAGAGAAAAGGGCAGAAGGTGGGTCCAGGTAGGACTGAGATAATTTGAGAAGACTCAAGAAATACCTCTTTGGGACTCCCAGAAACAACTGGGGAAACATTTGGATTGTCCCACACAATCAAGTGAGGAGAGTCAGAAGAATATGCTGCCTTACTTTGGGGTCCCCACTACTGCCACCCTCACTCCAGGACTTGCTTCCTGCTGTTGGCTGCCTGGAGTCACAGGGAACCCAAACCACATGTCACTGACTTACCTCTGCAGACAGAGAGCATACACCTTCTACACACACACAAACACCTAGATCGTTCTCGGAACCAATAATCCTAAGCAGGGCTGCGCTGCCCTCCCAAAGTCGCAGAGATTTTGCAGAACCACGAATTCAGTTCTGTGAGCTGCACCTCTGCCCCGGGATTCAGACGAAGCCAACAAGTGCTGACTCAGAATGAAATCTAGCCCAGACGCCTTAGTGTCCTGCATTTTCCTCTGTCCATCTCTTGGAAGTTATCTTTTTTTTTTTTTTTTTTTTTTTGGGGTATGCGGGCCTTCCCCATGGCTCGCGGGCCCAGCCGCTCCGCGGCACGTGGGATCCTCCCAGACCGGGGCGCGAACCCGGTTCCCCTGCATCGGCAGGCGGACGCGCAACCACTGCGCCACCAGGGAAGCCCCAGAAGTTATCTTCTTTACCCCCAAACAACCTCCCTCCTTGCCCCAGACACCCTCCTTTCTCTCACCTTTGCATGCTCACAGGCCCTTTAGATTCCACAATAAGTCATTTCAATACAAGGCTTATTTTTCACTTTGAAATTTTAAAACTTGAAACCCAGGGATCAAATGTTTACCCACTGTCAGGTTGAATCTGTTCACTGTGAGATGCTGCACCACTGAATTTTGCCCATGCAACCATCTGGTTGAAATACAAGTGAATGTGAACGTTCTATCTAAAATACTTCTTCAGGGCTTCCCTGGTGGTGCAATGATTAAGAATCCGCCTGCCAATGCAGGCAACAGGGGTTCGAGCCCTCGTCCGGGAAGATCCCACATGCCGCAGAGCAACTAAGCCCGCGAGCCACAACTACTGAGCCCACGTGCCACAACTACTGAGGCCTGGGCACCTAGAGCCTGTGTTCTGTAAAAAGAGAAGCTACCGCGATGAGAAGCCCGCGCACCACAACAAAGAGTAGTCCCCACTCACCGCAACTGGAGAAAAGCCGTGCGCAGCAAGAAAGACCCAATGCAGCCAAATAAATAAATAAAATTTTTAAGTGGGTAGGTTTAAAAAAAATAAAAAATAAAATAAAATAAAATACTTCTTCATGAAATACTCAAGTCATCAAATAATTGAAAGCCTAGACCGCTGATAAGGTTGTAAAACTATGAAATTCTCTCAGTTGTCAGAAGTAGTTTGAAATTAAACTGAAAAACATCTTATGGTCTCTAAGGAACAGATGTTAATTGTGGGAAGAGCTACAGGGAAAATGATGTCCTCCTGTAAGGTGCCAGCATTCTTCCTTAGAGTTCTTCCAAGGTCAGAGGGCTGATCACCTCTTTGCTGCCATCCATGGTCCCTGTGCGGCTGGGAAGAGCTCATTCACCACCAAGTTTATTTCCAAATAGTAGTTTACCATAACATACATAATTTTATTTTCTGAAAAAATACTTCAACCTTGTATATTGACCCAAGCTAACCATAAACATACCAAAGAAAAAGGTCCCATATAATCTGGCCATTTATGGACATAGTACCTGGGGGGAAACTTTAAATTCTCTATGTCATAAATTAAGAAATTTCTCTATAAGAGCTCCTGTTGAATTATAACTGACAACAGTATGAGTAGCACAGTCACGCCACTGAATTCTTTCCAGCTCCAGCTCTGTAATTCATCCACTCCCACATGTCCTCTCTTCTTGAACTTAGAAAACTTTTCTTAATAAGTGTCACGTATGGGATCCTAATGGGAGATATAAGAGGGGAAAATTTCAATAGCTATTCCAAGACTTACAACATTGTAGGGAACAAATGCTGGATTTAAAGACTAAAAATATAGGATTGAGTGCAGCTTCCACCAGATACTGGATGTGTTACCCTGGGAAAGTCACTTGCCTTCTTTGAGCTTCAGTTTTCTCATCTGTTAATTGTTCAATAGGTTCAGTCATTCGCAATCATTTTTATTATCTTCTCAAGTCCCCTTTAGCTATTGTGATAGAGAGAGAGATGACTGTATAGATAGATAGATAGATAGATAGATAGATAGATAGATAGATAGTGGGTAGAAGAGATGGGAAGGTAGATGGAGGGATAGAAAGCATTATGAGCTGAATTGTGTTCCCTCAAAATTCATACGTTGGAGTCTTAATCCCAGTACCTTAGAATATGACTGCATTTGGAGATAGGGTCTTTAAAGAGGTAATTAGCTTACAATGAGGTCCTTTGGGCGAGCCCTAATCTAAAATGACTAGTGTCCTTATAAGAATAAGAAGTTGAGACACAGATACACACAGAGAGAAAGCGGCCACTTACAAGCCAAGGAGAGAGTGCTGAGAAGAAATCAACCTTGATCTCAGACTTCTGGCCTCCAGAACTGTGAGAAAATAAGTTTCTGTTGTTTAGGCCACTTGGTCTATGGTAATTTGCTATGGCAGCCCTAGCAAACTATGATAGATGATGGATAGATTGATGATGATGATGATGATAGATGACAGATAGATAGGTAAGTAGGTAGATAGATAGATAGATAGACAGATAGATAGATAGATAGATAGATAATCTGGACCAGATAGAACGATCATAATTAAGATTCTGGTGTTCCAAGTGAGCAAACCCAAGTAAGGAGCATCCCTTTTTGTAATGCTGTTCTGACAGAGTCAATAGTCTCTATGTGGATGTGTGATAAATTACAAAGACTTGGGTTGCATTTTCAAAACGTAAAGAGCTAGAGAGTCAGAGGAGAACTCCAAATCCCCATTTTTTTCAATCCATCAACTGCTTCCAAAGGCTCATGGGGGAATTATGAAAACAGGTGGCTCCAAAATGATGTAAATTCCTTGTTGCCAACTGGACCTAGGGCCTGAGCCCTAGCCATGCTGATGTGGGCCAGACATGTAAACACGGAGGACTTCTGTTGCCCAGAAGGCTTGAACAGCCCAGACCAACAGCAGCATAGTAGCCAACTTGGCCTCTTCCCTATGGCCCACACTCTCACCTTGGCGGGAGTGGGGCAGTGCGCTATGGTCTTAACAACTTGGAAAAGGAAGGAAGGATGAACCCAGGAAATGAGAGGAGCGAGAGCTCTTCTCCCTGAGGCTGACAGCAGCTGCTCCAAATCATCATTCCCTGTGTCCTATCCTATGCCTGCCTGGCCTTCCCAGAACAATACGCTCCCCCATGTGAGGCAGCTCCATGCCCTTTGTACTGCTCCAGAGGCCTGGGGAGTAGGATTCCAAGTGGGAGGGAAATGATGCAAGAAAGAAAGGGAAGAGATATGGGAACATGTGTATATGTATAACTGATTCACTTTGTTGTAAAGCAGAAACTAACACACCATTGTAAAGCAATTATACTCCAATAAAGATGTTAAAAAAAAAAAAAAAAGAAAAGAAAAACCAAAGAGTCAACAACACAAGCACCTTTAAACTCCCCTAAAATCTCCCCAATTGTATCCTGTCCCTGGATGTGGGTCACACGCCAATTTCCCAACAATGGAGTTGTGATGGGGGGATGGGGAACAGAGAAAGTAGTCTGAAAAAAGCACTTTATGAATGCAAATAAGAAGGCATAGGCTTCAGGGACTTCCCTGGTGGTCCGGTCCAGTGGTCAGGACTTCACCTTCCAGTGCAGGGGGTGCAGGTTTAATCCCTGGTCTGGGAGCTAGGATCCCACATACCTCGCAGCCAAGCAACCAAAGCATAAAACAGAAGCAATATTGTAACAAGTTCAATAAAGACTTTTAAAATGGGCAATAAAAGAAGTCATAGGCTTCAGTACCAAGATGTCAATGGTTTTTCATTAACAAAGATTGTGAGCTTCTCTGTGCCAGGCACTATTCTAGGCGCTCCTTCTGTTGGAGTTACATTCTAGCTCTGGTAGGGAGTGTGATAATAAGGTATGTCCCAGGACCTCAGAGCCTGGCAATAACTCGTATTCTTACCTCTCTTCTGGTATCTTATTGTCCTGTCCATTCTTTGTATCATTCTTTCTGTGTTGCCTTAGGTTGGCACCCTCTGTACATCTTTCCCATTTGAAGTCCTCTGGGAATAAGGCTATGCTTCATTCACTAGTGATTGTCAACAGCTCCCAGCCCAACACCTACTCATAGAACAAGCAGATTAAATGTTTGTGGAAGGAAAGAAGGAAGAAAGGAAAAAAAGAGGAAGAGAGCTTCTTCTGGCTTTCTTCTGGAGACTTCTTATTATACTTATTCAAGGAAGAATTAAGTTTCAGTTGTTATTGGTCATACATTTTGAACTCTTCACCTCACAACTACCATACGTTTATACTATGGACCAATCCAACTAAAACAAACTTACATTTTAAATGTGTCATTTTTCAGAGCAAAGAATAAATCAGCAAGGGGCTCTCAGAAACAGACCATACTGCTGCATCACCAAGAGTGATTATTTCAGCAGCAGGCCCTAGGGTCTCTGACATTGCATGTCCTTAATTTATTGGAGGGGCTTTCCCAAGTGTTATTTTCGTAAACAGTCAGATTAATATAGGGGCTTTTTCTTGCATTCATTTGGAAAAGATCTTATCCTGGTGTAGGACATTCAAGCTCCACTGCCTACAAAGAAGCTAAAATCTTTCTTCTGAGTTGTTGCCCCTGAGACTTCAGTCTCATCTTGTCTGAAGCATAAAATGCAGGCTTAATTTTGTTTTGTTTTCCTTAAAATGTAGAAAGCACTTCAGGTCAAAGAACTGGAGAGAATGTGAATGCCGACTCTATATTATGCTTTTAGTTATTTTTGGTTTCCTTCTGTCCTTACTTTACTGTGGACTTTTTCCCCATTCATCCCCTTACCCCCTGGGTATCGTTCTGACCTTGAAGGAACAGCTTCTCAACCTACCTACAGCCATGAGAGGCCCACCAGATTCTCACTACCATGGAATTCCATCAGTAGTCAAGATTTCCCAATCACAAGTCCGAGGGGCCTTCCTGGGTAACTTGGGCTCCATGCTGCCTCCTCAGAGGCCCCATGAACCACCCAAGATGGCTGGTTGTCAGTGTCACCCTTTTCCTTTTCCAGCCAACTATCTTTGAAAGAAAGGAAAAAAAAAAAAAAAAAAGGCCTCTTTGAACGCACCCATTTCTTTCCCAAACAATTCTGTTTAATGAATTCCCTATTAGGCCAAATCCAATGTGCTGAAATTTCTGCCACGTATGTCATTGTGCACAAAAGGGGTTTGAAAATAGCCAGAAGCTAGTTCGAGGAGGGAACATGTGAAGGGACTCGATGAGGAGTTTCCCATCCATGGCCGGAGGTCCACCACTGCCTCGCTGTGTGCAGATTTGGTCTGAGCTATGCATCACATTGTTCATGTAAAGAAAAAGCAACTGTTCTCCCTGAGTGCCCCTTCCCTGCTCTGAATGGCTGCTATCAACAGCCCCAAGACCCTAATTGCCACAGCCTATTAGAAATAATGAGACTTACATGGCAGAAGCCAAGGGTAAAAGCGACATCTCACAACACAAAAGGTTAATATCAACATATACTGCTAGTGAGTGCAAAGGGCACATCAATTGGTGACGACTCATTACCAGGGGTTGACCCATGGGGAAAGTGTCATTCAGCAGAGAGGCTTTCTCAGGATGTGGCAGCAAAAGGTACAAAAGATAAGGACTTGCCTGTGGAACACGCTCAACTAATGAGAGCTGAAAATTGTTTGAAATATCCCAATGACCTCACAGATGGGGGATGCTGATTAAGGTGGCTACATCAGGCTCCTTTCTTGTCTGACAGCCCATTGAGAAGCTTTGGTGAGATGTGACTAACAGGCTGTGAAGGTGTTCTCCATCTTCTCCGACATGGTCCATGCTTCGGGCAAAACAAACACGAAAAATAAGTCCAAATTGACACGCATGTTTGAGTTTAGTTTCGAGAGACATGTTTTGGGAAAAGAGCACTGGTGGGGCCGTCAGCTAGGATTTCTTTATGACCAAGGAGTTTTGTGACTCCTTGCGTGACTAATCGCATGACTGCGCTGGGGGTGAGCCAACAGCAAATTTAGGTCTTGAACACTCAACAAAACAACCCCACTGTTCTGTGGGTGAAATTCTATGGAGCTTCCTGTGTAATTAAATGAAAGTCTCACAAGGGTCTACACCTTAATCATTCCCAATGCTGATATGTGGCACAAAGGAAGGATTTTTTGCCACATCAGAACGCCTCCATGGAACAATGGAGAAATGGAATCAGATTTTTGTTTGCTTTGTCCAACTTTTTCTGAGACAGAGACATTTCACAGAAGAAACCCTGAAGTTCTCTGGGTCTTCATTTAATGCCTGGGACTTTGAAAAGAGACCACTTTTATGGATGCCCTGCCCCTATCTCCTACTAGAGATGAGGACGAGGACGCATCTCAGACTGTTCATCTCAACTCTTTCTCCAGCAAAGCCAGAAGTAATACCTGCTCATTTGCCACCTCATTTAAAATGACAAGAATCACTCACGTCTTGCAAAAATAGTCACATCGCCTCATAAAAAGAACTTATCACTGGGTTAAATAAGATTATACAAGGGTTTTTATAATAACATTTAGGAAAAAATTTCTCAAGCTTTCCTAACTAGTTGTACTAGTTATCAGTTGCCTCATAACAAATTATCACAAAGCACAGTGGCTCAAACAACAATTAACTTTTATTATCCCACATAGTCTCTGTGGGCAACCTCATAAGGTTGCAGTCAAAATGACGACCAGGGCTGTGATATCATGTAAAGGCTTGTCTGGGGCTGGAGGATTCACTTTCAAGCTGGCTCATTCACATGTCTGGCAAATTAGTGCCTGCTGTATTACAGAGGCCACAGTTCTTGCTGCTCAACCTCTCCGTAGAGCTGAGTGAGTGTCTTCAGGACATGGCAGGTGGCTCCCCCCAGAGCAATAATCCAAGAGAGAGAAAGATGGAACTTTCATGTCGTAGCCTCAGAAGTCATGTACCATCATATCCACAATATCCTAGTGATTACACAGGTCAGCCCAATTCGATGTGGGAGGGGACTACCTATGGGTATGACTCTCGGAGGCAAGAATCTTTGGGTACCATCTTGCCTCAGTATTTAAAATATTAAAAGTATACCAGCCTGGGGCTTCCCTGGTGGTGCAGTGGTTGAGAATCTGCCTGCCAATGCAGGGAACAAGGGTTCGAGCCCTGGTCCAGGAAGATCCCACATGCCACGAAGCAACGAAGCCCGTGCACCACAACTACTGAGCCTGAGCTCTAGAGCCCATGAGCCACAACTACTGAGCCTGCGCGCCTAGAACCCACGCTCCGCAACAAGAGAAGCCACCGCAATGAGAAGCCCGCGCGCCGCAACGAAGGGTAGCCCCCGCTCACCGCAACTAGAGAAAGCCTGCTCGCAGCAACGAAGACCCAACACAGCCAAAAATAAATAAATAAATTCATAAAATAAAAAATAAAAGTTTACCAGCCTGATTAAAAGATACGAAGAATATGGTTGTTGATCTAATCAATCAGAATTCTACAAAAGAGACAAAAGCAAAGAACCCCATGGTAAATTTTCTGAAGAAAATATACTCCATTTGACCAAACACTTTTTTTTCTTATACTAATATATGTTTATATATTATGCCTGTAAGGCCAAAATGAAGAGATGAATTAAGAGATTTTTCAAAGGAGGCTGATCTTGGTAGATTTTTTAAAAACAAGGTTTTTTTGTAAAACAACTTACTATCTTTTGACTCAAGAGCAGGATTTTTGATCTAAAGCATCTAGAAAATTTCAGAGTTGCCCTTTTTCAGTAGATATCTATGGAATAGTCTTCAATCATTCACCAATGCGCCAGGTATGGAGAATTCAACAGTAACAAGATGGAGAAAATCTAAAGTGGCTAATTCTAGAATCCATTTTAGGGAGAAACGCACTCCTTAGGAAAATGGACTTGATAAACCTTTTTAGGAAAAGTGAGTCCCTGTGAGTAGGAATGTGGCTACAAATGTGGCCAAGGTTTATATATGTTCTATATTTATTAGAACTAAACTGATTTATAAAATTTATCAATATTTTATTTCATAAAATAAATTCTTATTCAAACACTTGAACCAGTTTAAAAGAATCAACTTTTCTTATCTCTCTCTAAAAAAAAAAATATGTGGTAGACTTGTTCATCTGGTTTGGTATTATCACAAAATTAGATGTTCCATTCTTTCATTTATATTTAATTCCATTTTCTGAATAAGAATCAGAATTTTCTTAGACTGCTTTTGTTTCATTTCACTTCCAGCATCAACACTAGAAGTTGGTTTTCTTTTCTAGGTGATTTTTCATCAAAATATTAGAATTTTCTATAACACAAATGAACTTACCTACGAAACAGAAAAAGATTCACAGACATAGAGAACAGTCTTGTGGTTGCCAAGGGTGAGGGGAGGTCGGGGAGGGATGGATTGGGAGTTTGGGATTAGCAAATGCAAACTATTATGTTGATATACAGAATGAATATACAAGGTCCTACTGTATAGCCCAGGGAACTATATACAATATCCTGTAATCAACAATAATGAAAAAGAACATGGAAAAGAATATACATATATATGTATAACTGAATCACTTTGCTGTATACCAGAAACTAACACCACACTGTAAATCAACTATACTTCAATAAAATAAATGTTTTTAAAAAGAAGGAAAAAAATAGAATTTTCCTTTTTTTTTAAACATCTTTATTGGAGTATAATTGCTTTACAATGGTGTGTTAGTTTCTGCTTTACAACAAAGTGAATCAGTTATACATATACATATGTTTCCATATCTCTTCCCTCTTGCATCTCCCTCCCTCCCACCCTCCCTATCCCACCCCTCTAGGTGGTCACAAACCACCTAGCTGATCTCCCTGTGCCATGCGGCTGCTTCATTACCTCATAAGAGTTATTAAATGCACACTAATGAGTAGAGAACCCTAGGACAGATTTAATAGGTGAATTCTAGGTAGTTAGCTGGCCTCACCCACAACTTCAAGACTCAAATTCCTGGAAAACTACTCTATGTTGTGTGTCTTCAGGATCACATGTGAAGAATCAAAGTCACAAATGTTAAATTCACACATACCAAGAGTCTACTGTATATCTTTTAAAGTAATAAAAGAGCTATTTATTTATAAGTAACAATTCAAACACTATTAACATTGTTCATTTAATAGATCCACATATATTATACAGAGCTAAAACTTAGGTCCAAACAACCATCAACACATATTAGTCTCTCTTTTCATTGAAATATTTGAAGTAAAGATTATCTAATTAGTGATGTAGTTGTAATAGTAATAGAATGTTCTCAGCACAATTAATGGAAATCATGAAGTCAAGAAAAAGGCACATTTAGGTAAGGTAATAAGGTTAGTATTGGTCATTTAGGTTTGAGGTACTTGTACATGAAAATGTAGAGAGGTCCAACAAGAAGGTATCAATATGGACCTGGACTAGCTCAGCTGATGGGCTGAGAATGGAAATAATCCTATGCTGGGAGGGAGGATAGTAGAAAGACTAAAATAAAAGTCACTGGTAAATCCAGCAAGAATTTTGAAGAGCCAGAATCCAAGCCCAGATCTATTAAATACAAAAGTGTATATTTTTTCACTCTTTGGAATAAAATCCAAGAAAGCTTGTATGGCTCACTGGAATGAGTCCGTTTCAAGGTCATAGGCCAAGCATTTAAATTTTAGGCTATTTATCTTTGCTTAGGAGGTAAACAAGCCTAAGCTATTACTGGTTCTTTGGCTCTAAGGCCTTATCATAAAAACCAAAAATGGTTATTTATGAAAATACACTACCTGCTATAACAAAGAGCTCCAAAATCACAGTGATTTATTTACATATTAAAATTTAATTCTGCTCACACAAAGTTCAATGTGAACACCCCTGGTGGAGTAGCTCTCCTATTCTCCAAATGGTGACTTGGAGATCCAAGCTCCTTTCATTCTTGGGTTGTCACCTTTCGACATGAGACTTTCAAGGTCACCATAAAAGGTAATAAAGCATGCGGAAGGCACATGCATACTCAGCCACCTCAGCCTGGAAGCTCATGTTCTACTGACCGGAACTAGTTGCACAGCCCCACCTGGATGAACGGAGATGGGTAAATGTCATTTCTAGCTGGGCAGCCACCTCCCAACAGTATTCTGCCCTGTGGAAAGGAAGCATGAATTATTATCAACTAGCTGTCTCTGCCACAGTTTGTTTGATTTTTCATTTGCTTTTCACATCAAAGAATGATTTGCATTAATTAAATAAAACAAAAAGGTTATTTGAGCACGGCTTTTTTTAAAATTTATTTTTCTAATTTTCTTGGCCGCGTTGTGCGGCTCGTGAGATCTTAGTTCCCTGACCAGGGATTGAACCTGGGGTCACAGAAGTGAAAGCACCAAGTCCTAAACACTGGACCGCCAGGGAACTCCTCTTGGGCACCTCTTTTAAATAAAAATATTAGTAACAGCACTTTGCAGTCATAGAATGGCTTCTCACATACTTTAGCTCATGTGGTTCTCATGGCAATCCAATGAAAAAGGTGTTATATCAGACCCCAAACATAGCTATTGTCCACTATGCTAGTTCCAGTTTTACATTCTTGTATTGGACAATGTGTTATCATGCTTCATTTGTCAACACATTTCTAAATATAATGGATATTCTGAACCTACAACAACGTAAAAAATTTGAACAATTGAGGAGGACAAAGATAGGATATTAATTAAAACCTGAGCATGTGATAAATTTGCTTTCAGTGAAAAAGATGTAGAAGAAGAAAAGGAAGAAGGAGGAGGAAGAGAAAGAGAAAGAAGAGAATTTTTTCGAACTTTTCACACCAACAGTTAAACAATAACTGTGAGATTCATGATGGTTTAATGTTAACGGCAAAATATTTTGTCTCCTACCCCAACTTCTCTGACTTAAATAAATGGAGAAACATAGCATGTTCACGGATTAGAAAACTCTATAGTATTAGAATGACAATGCTGCCCAAATTCTCCCCAAGATTCAACATAATCTCCATTGAAATTCCTATAGAAATTTTTGCCGAAATTGACAAGCCCGCCAGCCACAAAAATTGAGCCCATGCGCCGCAACTACTGAGCCTGCGCGCCTAGAGTCCACGCTCCGCAACAAGAGAAGCCACCGCAATGAGAAGCCCACGCACCGCAATGAAGAGTAGCTCCCGCTCGCTGCAACTAGAGGAAGCCTGCGCGCAGCAAAGAAGACCCAATGCAGCCAAAAATAAATAAATAAATAAATTTATTTTTAAAAAAGTGATATGAACTGACTCCTCACCAAAGAATAGATGTAAATAGCCGATAAATACATGAAAAGATGTTCAACATTGTTAGTCGTCAGTTGTGAAATATGTATAACAATGCAAATTAAAACCACAATGTGATACCACTACACACGCATTACTTTGACTAAGATTAAAAAGACTGAATGTATCACCAAATGAATGAATATGAAATGAGTGACTATGTTGAGGAATTGAAACTCTTATACCCTGATGATAGGAATATAAAATGATACAAGCACTGCCAAAGCAATTTGGCAGCTTCTTAAAAGTTGAATATACACCTATCACGTGACAAAGCCATTTCACTCCTAGGTATTTAACCAAAAGAAATAAAAACATATATACACAAAGATTATGCATGAATGTTCTTAGCAGGTTTATTTGTAAAAGTGAAAAGTTGGAAACAATCCAAATATCTATCAACAGGTGAATGGGTTAGTAAATTATAGTCTATCCATACAGTGGAGTACTACTCATCAGTTAAAGGAATGAATTATCAATACGTAAAACAACATGGCTGAATCTCAAAATCACTATGCTGAATAAAAGAAACTAGGCAAAAATAGACACCTGGGCTCAAGTCCCAACTCCACTTGGCTATGCAACATTGAGCAAGTGACTTAATATCTACCTGCTTTAGTTTTCTCACCCATGAAATAGGAATAAGAATAATAATAATTGCTACCACTTACTGAGTTCTTACTATGTTTCAAGGTCTTTACTTTCAATATCTCATTTAATCCTCTAAACTCCATCATATTTGAGATAATGCACGTTTAGTACTTACCATTATATGCAATAAATTGTAGTCATTATTATTACTTTCTTACTAATTTCTTATTAATAATAAATAAATGAATCAATATATGTTGATATATGTTTAACACAATAGATTAGTTTTTTCTGTTTTTCAGCATAAATGGAATCATATTTATGTATTTTGTGACTGCCTTTTTTCATTCATTATGTGAAAGACCCAGTGGAATGCCCTGTAGAGAGATAAAAAGATGAATAAGACAGAGTCTCTATCCTCCAGAATCTTATAATCTAGAATTGGAAACAAAACATATACACAGATAACTGTAGCACAAGATAGCAATAACTAGAAGCAAATATGGTATTATAAGAGAGGGTCGTGGAAAAATCTCATAGAGAAAATAGTGCTTAAGCTGAGCCTAGAAGGATGGTGGCATCTCACCAGGAAAAGCTGCTGGGGATAAAGAAACTCTGGACCTAATAGCATAGAGAAAGAAAGGAGGAGCATTGAGAACAACAGCAAATAGTGCATCATTAGTGGAGCACAGTTTGTGTGAAAGCACATGTGAGCAAGGAAGTCAGATCCTGGAAGGTCTTGGATAGCAGGCAAGGAGTTTGGACTTCATTCTGAATACATTAGGATACTTTGGTGTGTCTTGAGCCAAGGAGTGATATCGTGTTGTGTGTAAGCAGGATTACTATGGCAGCAATATGGCCAAAGGAGAGCTGAGAGGTGGGAAGAGTGACTTAGAAGCTTTTGTGATGAGCTAAGTGGGGCCTGAACAGAGATGGTGGCTGAAAGAATGACAGGTATGTAAGAATTGATTTTAAGGTAGCATCAAATTGATATAGTGACTAATTAAATTGGACCAGAGGAGAGAAACAAATCAAAGGGACTCCAAAGTGGCAAACTTGCTTGACTGGAAAAATGGAAAGACCATTATTAGAAATACAGAAGTCAAGAAAAAAAGGACATTTGAACAGGATAAAAGGAGTGCTAACAAGAAAGGGGGAAAATGAATATTTGGATTACATTAAAATTAACAGTTCCATTCATCCAAAAAACACCATTAAGAGAATGGAAAGCAAACCACAGAGTGGTTGAAATATCTAACAAAGGATTCATCTCCAGGATATATAAAGAACTGGTACAAATCAATATGAAAAAAACAAACAACCCAATAGAAAAATGGACAGAAAGACATGAATAGGTACTTCACAGGATGCTTTGCAAATGGGCAATAAACATATGAAAAGTTGCTTAACTTCATTAGTCACTGGGGAGATATAAATTAAAGCCTTAATGAGATAACATTGCACACCTACCAGAAATAACTAAAATTAAAAAAAAAAAACAGGCAATACCAAATATTGGCAAAAGTGTGGACCAATTGGATTTTCATACATTGCTGGTAGAAAGGTCAGTTGGTATTGGTATAGCCACTTTGGAAAACTGTTCAGCATTATCTACTAAAAATGAACACGTATCCAGAGACCAAGCAATTCCATTCCTAAGCAGAACAGAAGAGAAAAGCTTATGTCCACCAAAAAAACTTACAAGAATGTTTAAAGCAGCATTATTCATATAACAGCCTGAAACTGGAAACTACCCAAATGCCTTTTAACAACAGAATGGATTTTAAGAAGTATGGTATATTTGCATAATGGAATATTATTTATTAATGAGAATGAATAAACTATCTCTACATGTAATAACTTGGAATGATATTACAAAGATGACGCTGAATGAAGACAGTCACAAAATACATAAATATGATTCCATTTAAGTTCAAAAACAGAAAAAACTAATCTATTGTGTTAAAAATCAGGATAGTGGTTATTTGGGGGTGTTTATTTGGGGTAGTGACTAGAAGGGGGCAGGAGGGGCATATCTGGGAGTACTGGTAATATTCTGTTTCCTGATCTTGGTGCTGTTTACAATGGTGTGTTCCCTCTGAAAATTCCTTGAATGTGAATAAACTTCTGTTATACATTAATAAAAAATGTATTCCTTAAAAAAGCAAGTTTGGGGGTTAGATGATGCAGTCAGAATTAGAAATGATAATTTTTGTGGAAATACAGATATTAAACAAGGAGGAAATGTGGGTCTATGTTAGGAGTTGACAGGATGTAACTGGAGATAAATGCATTTGTCATTCATTACAATAGTCATAGATAACGATAAAAAGAAAGGAGAGAGAAAACTAAAGAAAGAATCTTGGGGAATGTTTATCTTTGGGGAATCTTGGGGAAAGAAAAATAGAGAAGAAAACAGATAGAAAAGGATCAAGAAATGAATACACATAAGCCAACCCAGAAGAATGCTTCATAGAGAGAAGAGGGGCAGCTGATCAGCAACTGCAGATGCAGGACAGGGAATTCCCTGGAGGTCCAGGGGTTAGGACTTGGTGCTTTCACTGCTGTGGGCCCAGGTTCGATCCCTGGTCAGGGAACTAAGATCCCACAAGCCACGTGGCATGGCCAAAAAAATTTTTTTAATAAAATAAAATTTAAGAAAAAACAAATGCAGCACAGTGGTTAAGAACATGGGCTTTGGAGTCAGAGTTTCTGGGTTCGAATCCTCCATTTCCTTGTCTGTAAAATGGGGCTACAAATGGACATTACCTCATTGGGTTAATGCATCTGAACAGTGGCTAACAGCCAGTGATCCGGAGAGCTCCAGGAGGATGAGAAAAGTGTGAGAAAAGGATGTTTGATTTAGTAGTTAGGACTTGAGATGTTAGCAGAGTAATGGCAGGGGGAGGGCAGAAGCAAGATTCCAAAGTATGGTGAGAAAATAGATTTCAGAAAGAGTGAACCAGTGATGAGCAACCAGTGCCCAAAAGGCCACAAGTGGATCCTCCAGCTTTCCAGCACGACACTGCTGTCAACCTCTCCAGTTCCCAAGTATTCATTCACTCACATTTCAGCCAGGAGGGTGGAGGCCAGAGGTTGGCCAGGTTCCCCATTAGGCAGAGATCTCCAGGCATGTGGCCCAGAAAGAATCATTTGTTTTCTCAGTTGCCTAGAAGTTTGAAAGCAGCCATAACTATCCTACAGAAATGATGCTTGGGAGGAGTTCCTGTTTCTCAGATTAAGAAGCCTCCCCAACAAAACCCACCCAGGAAGGAGAGAAGAGCCCTAGACGATTGTCCACAAAACACCAACTCAACGGTTCCATCTCAAATTTCTTTTCCAGTGGGCCACTGATCGGCTGCCCAAGGGATAAAATGCATATGATTTGGCAAAAGACACAAACCCACTTCTGAAAAATAAAGACAAAAAAAAACAACCTTAAAAGCAGCCAGGGCTTCCCTGGTGGCGCAGTGGTTGCGCGTCCGCCTGCCGATGCAGGGGAACCGGGTTCGCGCCCCGGTCTGGGAGGATCCCACATGCCGCGGAGCGGCTGGGCCCGTGAGCCATGGCCGCTGAGCCTGCGCGTCTGGAGCCTGTGCTCCGCAACGGGAGAGGCCACAACAGAGGGAGGCCCGCATACCACAAAAAAAAAAAAAAAAAAAAAAGCAGCCAGAGAAAACTGACACTTTATCTATAGGGAGGAAATAATTAGGATGACAGCACACATTTCTCTCTTCAAAAATCATGGAGGCCAGAAGAAAGTGTTACAATATATTTCAAGTGTAGAAAGAAAAGAGTTGTCGACACAGAATCCTATATCCAATGAAGATGTCTTTCAGGAATGAAGGGAAAAATAAGACACTCTCAAATGAAGGAAGACAGAATTTGTTGCTCAAAGACCTATACTAATGGATAGATAAAGGAAGTCTTCTAAAAAAAGGGAAATGGGGAAAAAAAGGAAACTTGGAACATCAGGAAGGCAGGAAGAACTCAGTAAGTAAAAATGTGGGTAAATATAATAGATTTTCCTTCTTTTGAGTTTTCTAAATTGTTCAATATTTGGAGAAAAATTATAACACTGTCTGATGAGGTTCTAGATGTACATACAGAAAATATTTAAGACAATTATATTATAAGAAGGTAAAGGGACATAAATGGAAGTAAAGTTTCAATACTTCACTCAGACTGGTAAGATGACACTAGTAGCCTGTGATGCGTTATATATACATAATGGAACACCTAGAACAAGCCACTTTAAAAGAGATATACTTTAAAATACTACATATAAATCAATATAGAATTCTTTAGAATAGTCAAGCATTTCATAATACGGCAGGAAAATGAAAACAAAGACATGAAAAACAGAGAGAATAAGCAGAAAACAAAATGGCACATTTAAGCCCTAAAACATCAATAATTCCATGAAATGTAAACGGTTTAAATACACCTATTAAAAGAGATTGGCAGAGTAGATTAAAAAACATGACCCAACTGTAATCTGTCTACAAGAAACTCACTTCAAACATCCTATAGACAGGTTGAAAGTAAATCACACATGGGGTGTCACTACACGCCTATCAGAATGGCTAACATAAAAAACAGCAATGATGCCAAATGCTGGCAAGCACGTGGAGAAACTAGATGACTCAGACACTCGTGGTGGGAACGTAAAATGGTACAGCCACTCTGGAAAACAACTGGACAGTTTCTAAGAAACTAAACACTTAGTTTTCTTGTAAAACTAATCTATCATAAACCGCAGCAATCGCACTCTTGGGTGTTTATCCCAAAGAAATGAAGGCTTATGTTCACACAAAGGCCTGTATACAAGTGTTTATAGTAGCTTTATTCATAATAGCCCCAAACTGGAAACAACTCAGATATCCTTCAATGGATGACTGCTTTAAAAAAAAACAACAACTGTGGTACATCCATATGACGGAATACTACTCAGCAATAAAAAAAGAATACACTACTGATACCCACAACAACCTGGATGAATCTCCAGAGAGTCATGTTGAGTGGAAAAAACCAATCCCTAAAAGTTACATACTGTGTGATTCCATTTATATACCATTCTGAAACTACAAAATTATAGAAATGGTGAACAAATTAGTGGTTGCCTGGGACTAAGGAGGGGGTGAGGGTGAGAGGGAAGTGTGTGTGGCTATAAAGGGGCAACAAGAGGGATCCTCGTGGTGAGGGAAATGTACTGCATCTTGACTGTATCACTGTCAGTGTCCTGGTAATAGGATTGCATTATAGTTTTCAAGATGTTACCTTTGGGAGAAACTGAGGAAAGGGCACATGGGATCTCTCAGTATTATTTCTTACAAGTGCATGTGAATCAATAATTGTCTTAAAAAGCATTTCTTATGTCACACTCTTTTTTGTAACAAACACTTGATACTGAGAATAACATATCCAAACCTTCAAGAATCCCCAAATATCAGAAAATGGATGTACACCTACAGGCCTGCTCCCATATCACACTTCCTCTGGAATCACAGGTCCACTGGAACATCTTCAGTTCACCTCACTACATTTTCAACTTTTGCTGGAGTTTTACCCTTCCCTTTACGTTTATTTCCACAGAGCCATCCTTATTTCCCAGAGTCACTGCACCCAAGGACGAATCAAGAGCCATGGATCTGCTCCAGGGGGCAGCAGATGCCAGGTCTTGGGATGCTCAAATCTTGGCAGAAAAATGCCAAGTTGCTGCAAGCATTAGTGAGGACCTTAGTGCCAAATCTGGAGATGTCTAGGGCATGCCACGCCACTTTCTTTTTTCTGCATGAAAAAGAGGGGTCATTAATATCTATTCAGAAGTGCCAAAAACATATATGATGGCAGAGAGCAATTATTCTAAAGTGAAGATAATGAAGGCCTTCTGTTTATGGCATGATTCTCTCAATCGGAAGTTTGACTATTTCAGGGTAGTGCTACATCCTAGACCTTCATCTCACACCATTCAACCTGCAAGTTAAACATTAATCACACCCCGCTGAAAGCTCCTTACATTTATGTAAGGTGTTGTCTTAGTCAGCTCGGGCTGCTAGAACAAAAATACCATAGACTTGCCATATTATCCACAAGAGAAATGTATTTCTCACAGTTCTAGAGACTGGAATTCCAAGATCACGGTGCCAGCATGGTTTGGTTCCAGTGAGAGCCCATTTCCTGGGTTATAAACAGCTGTCTTCTCACTGTAGCTTCACGTGGTAGAAGAGGCTAGAAAGCTCTCTGGGGTCTCTTTTATAAGGGCACTAATCTCAGCCGCTTTCTAGATATTTATTTTTATACGAGAAAAACCAGGATCTGTGCCTTGCTGCTGTCAGAACCTCACCATAGCATCCAGAGGGGTGATACTTGCTGGTGGCAACAGGGAAAAAAGTGAATGATTCTCCCCCCAACTCACACTGACTGGGGGTGGGGTTCTCAGCAGGAGCAGGCTCAGAAAGACTGCTTAGCGGGCACCGGGGCAGCTGTTCATGGGGCCCCATGGCTGTTTCTGAAGGCCCTCTGAGCACCTCCCCAGCTGAAGTCCCAGCTGGACGCCAGAGCTATTTTCTTAACCCTAACAAGATCTGTCATTAAACGTTACCGGAGCCTGACTTTGCCTCTTTCCCTCCCGGCCTTGCTAGTGGAGGTCAAAGGTCACATCATCCTTCCACACAGGCTCCTGGGAATCCGGCTTTTGTTTGCCAGACCTCACAGTGATGATGAGCAAGCATCTTGGTCCTTGGAAGACACACAAGAAACCAGCGAACCATGGTCTTTAACGAACGGGGCCCCTCCAAAGCCAGCCGGTAACAACCACTTATGATATTTACAGCTTTCTGTCCGTGCAGATTAAACATAGGGAACGAAAAATGGAACTCTTTTGTCTGGTAAACTTACGTCATTCCTTGTTAAGACAAATTGCGAACAAACCTAGATTTTGTTGGGAAACAACTTTTGCTTCTAAAGACAGTCTTGGATGATGATGGGAGTGTTTCTGGGGACAAGGACATCCCGTACAATATTATTCTTAAGTGACAGTGTTTTCTGATAATTTCATAAACGCTTTAGCTGTATTGTTTTCTAGCAACAGACTATATTTTGGCCAAGAGCAATATTTCTTACTCGTTCACTGGCAATTATTGTTGAAACAGATACCTTGTGGGTGCATTCCTCAGCAGAGAAACACCACCAAAGCAACAAGAGCTTGGCAGCCTGAGTTATCACTTTTTGTTTGAATTATGGACATTTTTCTAAAGATAAATCAGCACTTTGGGTGCTGAGGTCGAGGAAAGTGTTCAGTTTACTGTCTTTTCAATCTGAGAATCATGGAATTAAGGGCAATGGATTTTGGCAGAGAAACTTTTTTTTTTCAAAGAAAGCATATGTGTAATCCCAATATGTCAATTTAAACCCAGAAATGCTTTGATTCAAACCAAGTAGGAGACTAGAGCTCACCTGATCAGCAACCCTACTCCTCATGCCCACCCTAGCCCACTGCCCCCACCAATGGGGTCCCCCAAAGAGGCTCTGTAGAGTATGGCTTGAAAACCACAGGTCTGTCAAATGTGCCTGCACTGGTTGCTAGAAGACCTTGATGCCTAATAGACCTCTGCAAAGCTGTGTGAGCTTGGGGAAGCTCCATGGTCTCACTGTGTCTGGCTTTCTCATCTGGTAAATATGGGGCTGAAATAGATTTGGAATAGAGAGGAAAATCTGCCCATAAGCCCATGGCACCCCACCACTGCCCATAGGGTTGTTTCATATTTTTCTTTTTTTTTTTTTTTTTTGGCCACAGCGATCGAACCCATGCCCCCTGCAGTGAAAGCACGGAGTCCCAACCACTGGACCGCCACAGAAGTCCCTTAATGGTTGTTTCTTAAAATAACTTTATATAAGTCACCCATTGAAAGAATTAATGGAGTCTGAGTGTGGACAATTTGAGATTTAAAAACGCTGGTGGGGGTTGGGGGCAGATTTTGGGGGAAGGTTAGGCTACCTTTTCATGGTTTTTACCTCAAAGATTCTTACCAGGTTCGCACAGTGAAAATTGGAGGACAATTCCCTCCTGTTTCCAGCAGAGGGAGGAGGGAAGTAACCATTTTTAATTATACCAGGGGAAAAGTAACCCTTGTGACGTAAGTCCAGAGCATTCTCCATAAGTAAGACCTGTACTCTAACAGAAACTGACCTAAGAGGGCTTCCCTCATGACGCAGTAGTTAAGAATCTGCCTGCCAATGCAGGGGACATGGGCTCGAGCCCTGGTCCGGGAAGATCCCACATGCCATGCAGCAACTAAGCCCATGCGCCACAACTACTGAGCCTGCACTCTAGAGCCCGTGAGCCACAACTACTGAGCCCACGTGCCACAACTACTGAAGCCCACGTGCCTAGAGCCCATGCTCCGCAACAAGAGAAGCCACCACAATGAGAAGCCCATGCGCTGCAACAAAGAGTAGCCCCACACACAACTAGAGAAAGCCCACATGCAGTGATGAAGACCCAATGCAGCCAAAAATAAATAAAAATAAAAAAGAAATTAATTTTTTGAAAAAAGAAATCAACCTAAGAAAAGGGAAATTAGCCACCTCTAACCCCCTCTAGTCTTCTTGTCTCATATAAGGAGAGGGAGAAGGCTAAGGAACATTTCTGAAGACCACAGCCCAGGGACTCAGGCCCACTAAAAACCTGACATTTAATCATAAAATTATAAAACACCTCCCCCCACCCACATCCAATCACTACACCAGCAGGGCTCCACTACAATTACAGTGGCATACAACCAAGAGCTGCAAGACACAGATTCTATTTAAGAAGTGTTTAGGGAGACATAAAAACAACACGAGAAGGAAAAAAATAAACAAGGAAACTAGAAGAAAATGGAGCCTCTGTCACCTACAGCAGCAGAAGACATTAAACATAGCACAGTTCATGCTAAAAACCTAATTATCTCAGTTTCTTTACCCAATATATCATGTCCAGCTTTCAGCAAAAAAAGGAGATGACATTCTAGAAAGCAAGGAAAAACATAGTCTGAAGAGACAAAAGAAGCATAAGAGACTCAGGCATAACATAGTTTCTGGAATTATCAGATAGGGAGTTTAAAACAGCTATGATTAATGTGTTAAGGACTCTCAAGGAAAATGAGACAACATGCAAGAACAGATGGGTAATGTAAACAGAGCAATGGAAACTCTAAAAGGAATCAGTGAGCTGGAAGATATGTCATCTCTAAAAAGAAATGCAAAGAGAAAGAATGATTTTTTTAAATGGAACAGAATATCAAGGAACTGTGGAACAAGTACAAAAGGTAGAACAAATGTGAAGTGGAAATACTAGAAGAGTAAGAAAGAGAGAAAGGAACAGAAGATATATTTGAAGTAATAATGGCTGAAAAAGTCTGACAATTAATGACAGACACCAAACCACAGATCCAGAGAGGCTCAGAGAATACCAAGGAGAATAAATACCCCAAAAATCTATATCGAACTACAGAAAGCCAAAGAGAAAAAAAATTTTTAAGAAAAAAAGAAACCTGATCTGTAGAAGATCAAAGATAAAAATTACACTGGACTTCTCTTCAGAATACATGCAAGCAAGAAGAGAATGGAGTGAAATATTTAAAGTATTGAAGGAAAAGCCATCAACCTAGAGTTCTGTATCCAGTGAAATTATCACTGGATATACAAAGAACACATAAAACTCAACAATAAGAAATGAACAACCCAATTTAAAAATAGGCAAAATATCTGAACACACCCCTCACTAAATAAAAATACAGACTTTAAATAAGTACATCAAAAGATGACATCATATATCATTAGGGAATTGCAAATTAAAACAACAGTGAGCTACTAATACACATCTATTAGAATGGTTAAAAACAAAACAAAACCAAAAAAACTGACAGTACCAAATGTTCCACACTAATGCAAGATGTTAATAATAGGGCAACTGTTTTGGTGGGGAGGGACTGCATATGGGGACTCTCTGTATTATCTGCCCAATTTCTGTGTAAATTGAAAACTGTTCTAAAAACTGAAGTCTCCTAATTTTTGAAAAACCAGTACAGGGTAAATTGAGGATGTATGGAAGATTCACAGAGTAAAAGAATGACAAAGATCAAACGGGTCCAGAGCTAGAAGAGACCTTAGGATTGGTCATTCTTTCATCACATATTTATTGGACACTTACAGAGTGTCACTCTCTGTGTGAGGCACGGCAAGTACAATGAGAACAAGACGGCCCCATCGCAGTAGAGTACTAAGTGAACAAGGTCAAATTATC
This sequence comes from Physeter macrocephalus, assembly GCF_002837175.3. NCBI lineage: Eukaryota > Metazoa > Chordata > Mammalia > Artiodactyla > Physeteridae > Physeter > Physeter macrocephalus. The sequence continues at coordinate 55,387,095 of NC_041225.1, forward strand.
CCACTTTTGATACGTGTGTGTGTGTGTGTGTGTGTGTGTGTGTGTGTGTGTATGTGTCAGGGGTGGAGGAGAACTTTGAGAGGATGGTCACTAAGACATTAACAGTAGTTATTTCTGGATGGGCTTTATTTCCTTTTACTGGTTCATATCATTTCATAGTGTTTCTATGATACGCATGCTTTGCGGTTGTAATAAGAAAATAAAATAATAAAAGTAATTTTTATTTTATTCTAAAGATGCCACTTTACAGAATACTCCCAGGCAAAGGTGAATTTGGAGCCAGGATTGTGAAAACATACGAATTGGAGTGGGGTCAGTGGGTGGGTGGAGAAAGGTCATTTCTTGCAGGGAAAATACACAGCGAGAGCCCTGGGTACTGCACAGAATTGTCTTTGGTGGCCCCAGAGGACAAGCCCAGTGGCTTCTGCAGTGGATTTCACTCAGTGGCAGCAACCCTGGACCACCACTAACCACAGCCAGCTTTGTGATCCTGAGAGTTTTTAACACTTGCTAATTTCCACTGAGTTTCCTCTACCCGTGTTTTCCAAAGGGTGTTTCACAGAAAACTAGTCCCCCAGGTATCAGGAGGTGGATTTCCATTGTTAGATGCTTTTGATAAATGCTAGATCGAACAAAGAAGAGCACAATTATTGAGAGCAGAACCTATCGAAGCCCTTTTTATTCTATGATACAATATGTAACTCCAAAACAGAGTATACAGTATTTCCCAAATTTATTTGAGAAAAAAATCACCCTCTCTACTTTGTTTGTGTGGGTGGGGGCAAGAGAATTTTACGGAATGGGTGTCATCATTTGTTACACGCTTTGAGAAGTGTTACTCTGCCATACCTCACAACAGTGATTCATGCGCCATGATTTATCTTCTTTGTCACTATATCCCCTAGTACCTTCAGCACCAAGCACAGCAGCTAGTACCCAGAAGACTCTCAAATATTTGTTAAGTGAATGGAAGAACTTCATTAAGAAAAACTGACTTAACAAAACTCTACACCTTCTGTTTCCCTTCCAGATTTTACTTACATTTCCCTACAGAGACCATCCCAACTTGAGCAGTCCACATAGGCGTGGAAGAATTAAAAATCTAGACCCTTTCACCAGGACTGTCTTTCCCAAGGGTTTCTGTCACTGACAAATGAAATTCTCTTCCCAGCTGAGAGTTAGGGACAAATCAAGGAAGATGGGTCTGTGGTTCATCTTACTGCTCCCCCTTCAACAAATTCAACTTGTTTCACAAGAGTCAGCTGGGAATGGCCTCCAAAGAAAACAACCAGTTGGATTATATGAATGCGTGACTGTCAGAGCAATAAAGCCTTGCTCTTTCCCCTTCTCCTTCAAAAGTTTAGCAAGGACACGCTTTCCCCACATAGCCTGCATAGCCTCATAACAGCTGTCCCAGAGGATGGATTGCATGTGGATTACAACTAATTGGGGTCAAGAAGAGATTGCCTACAGTTTTGCCCGGAGCTCTTCTTGGGCTGAGAAAGTGTGTGCTCCCTCAGATATTTTCCTACCCTCTATGGTACTAGTTCCTACCTTCTACGGATTTCTGTCATTGAACAACTAAGAAGTTATTAATTTCATTTCTTCTAAGGACTGAAGGAGCTCCTTAGTCCCTCAAAATACAGAGGAAAAATCTGTTCAGCCAAAATTCAAGCCTAAATTTAAAATCCAAATATTTGAAGTGATCATAATGTCCACATGCTACAAAATACAACTTTCTTTTAAAAAGAAAATCCTGGTGATTGTACTATTTTACGTAGAATGCTGTTCAGTCTAGAGCCATTTCAAACTCTCAAAGCTTTATACATGCAAGGAAAGCAAACTGAAAGTGAAAGTCACTCAGTTTACTCTTATTTCTAAGATTAGTTTCAACCTCTCTGGTTTTCAACACTCACGCCAGTGTCCAGACTACTAGAGGCAGCCACAGCAAGGGATTTCCTCAGTCACATAGAGAACCTGGAATAAATTACTCTGGAGGAATGGGTGCCATTTCTAAGTTTGCGGTCGGCTCCACTGTATTTAAAGTAAAGGTTATTAGTCACTAATGCTGCACAGACTTCCTAAATACTCTGTATTGCCAATGGCAGAGCCAGATGTGAACCATATCAGGAGAGACATGCATGACAGCGCTTTCCTAAATGCCCGTGATGAATTATAACTTGCAAAGGGGAAAATTGCAGCTGTGTGGTGCCAGGGTAATTTCCTCCAAATACCACTCCCATCAGGTCATTTTCTCATCAGGGAGAGCTAGGGCTCTCTTTTGTGTGAAATCTAAAGGCTGGTATTAAAGACCTCAGTCGCCTGCCTTCCCTACCTTGAGACCAGCGAGAAGGATCCCTACGCCCCAGGACGACCTCTTTATTCTCCTCCTATATACTTCGCTTGGGTGGCTCCCTCTGGAATCCATAGCTCCGATGTCCATCAAAACCTGGCTCAAACCTCATTGATGTCAAGGCGCCTTCCCTATCCAGCCCGTCTCCGTGCTGATCCTTCTCCTGTATTTGGCATTCCCTGTAGTTTTCTGCAAGTCGTCATTATGACTATTGGTGGAGCCACTGGAAAGCTTAGCATGGACTATGTGCCCCCTTAAGGCAAGCGTGTGGAACGGACTCCCTGGTGTGCATTTTCTGCACTTCCTCCTACTACCTTCACTGTAAGCCTCACCCTTGATTCTGCTTTGCTTTTTCATCACTTCTAAGTTGTTACTTTGCTTTCATTTATCTGTTTTATGTGGTAGCTTCGATCTTTTCTGGATCAAAGCAGAGTGTCAACGTGATGATTTGGACCTTATTAGCATGTGCTTTTCCCTTAGTACATGTGCTCTTCCCTTAGTACATGTGCTCTTGGAGGGTCTTACCTCCCACTACTTCATATGCTCCTCCGAGGAAAAAATTATCTCAGAAGCAAGTTATCATCTTCTGTTCTAGATTTTTTTGTTTGTTTTTTTGTTTGTTTTCTAAACATGTTAAACACGAGGTTTATTTTAAGTACGAGTCCACTATGTGCTATACTGACAATAGATACAGGGCCAGAATAAGTTTGTAAACATTCATACACGTGTAAAAAAGACTACAACTTACACATACTTTACTTGATTGAAGCCTTATTGGTACATAAAATGCTTTCTATAGTTGATCTCAGCTTTGTTCACACAGAAGTGAGTTGTATCTGGGTTTTCTGTGCTCAAGACTGCTCAATTGCTGCTGCTGCCGCTGTTGTTTTGTTTTCTTTCAGGATCAAGGTGGGTACTTTCATATAAGTCTTCATAAAGACTCTGGCAAGTCTTTCCTGGATTCGTAGCTTTGCATAATTATACCTACAATGGAACCAGCGTCCTAAAGTCACCAAGACAAATCCTCCTACTCCAACGTCACATGACCTAACTCTACCTTCCCCGTCTGGGGCTCCCCGGGCTCCAGCGCAGCCGCCACGGGGATAGTCAGCGCCTCCGCCTCGCCCCGGCACCGCAGCTCTGTTCTAGTTTTTTGAAACTAACATTTTTTTTTGTTCTTCCTTTGATTAAAATATTATATGTACAAGATCCTTTAAATATATTATCTGAACCCAGAATTATCATCTTTTGTTTATACCCGAAGAACCACGCAATCAGGAAAATTAAATGGTTGGCCCAAGGTCACCCAGCTAATAAAGACCCAAGACTTTAAACCCAGGTCTGCCTGACCCCATATCCCTTGGCTCTGCATGCCCTGAAACTTCCTAGCCCCGCAATAGGCACTCCGTGCTCTGTACTAATTGATCTTTGAAGTACCACCAGGAAAGCATGGTCTAGAAGGCAAAGCTATGGGAAGTTGAACTTGTAAAACTGAGTTGTAAAACAAATTGGCTTCATAAAAAGACTGAAGAGACCCTAAGCAGGTCTCTCTGGGAAAGACAAGTCAGACCTATGAAGGTAACCAACATGTAGGCTGTGGGGTGAACATAATACTGAAAGAGATACCATGTGCTGATGTCCAGGTTTGGATACAGAGAAAAGAATGGATGGGGCATACTTGTTTGGGTTTAAGTCCAGGGCAAACTGATCCCACTGTGCAACCATCACAAAATTTCTAGGGTTTCAATGAGGGTAACCTTGGGGGTTATCTCCTGAGGGGGTCTGACAAAATGGGATAGACAGACTTTTTACATCTGAAGACAGAATACAGAATCTTTGTTCACTGAGAGCCTTCACATATGTTATCTTCTCTATAACACTTTCCCTAGCTCCTCCTCTGTTTCATGTTTATATAATATTTACCACATGGTATTATACCAATGTGTCTGCGTCTGTCTTCCCCACTAGACCATCAGCTATTCAAGGACCATAATATAATCTTCTGGAAACCTCATACATATGCACTTCTCCCCAAACTAATCTAATGATTGGATACAATTCCTATAAAAAAAAGTCAAATAGAATTGTTGAGGAATTTGACCAATAATTCTCAAATTTATGTGGAGAAGCCAAGATCTAAGAGTAAACAAGGCACTCCTGAAGAAGAATATCAAGACTTATTACAAAGCTGAAGTAATGAAGACAGTGTTTGCTGGCACAGATATAGACAAACTGCTCACTGGAATAGACTAGAGAACCCAGAAACAGCGACAGAAAGAGGAGATGGAGGTGGGTGCTTGAGATATGATGGAGAAGGCACTGCAGATCACTAAGGAAACAACGAGTTCTTCAGTAAATGGTACAGGATCCACTGGTTACTATATGGAAAAAAAAAACAAAAACCTGTAATCAGATCCTGCTTCATACCATACAGAAAAATCAAATCCTGGTGGGCCTTCAGACTCAGCTGTAAAAGGCAAAACTCTAAAATATTTGAAGAAAATGTAGGAGAGTATCTTTAGGACCTCACGGTGGCAGAGATTTCGTAAGCAAAACATGAAAGTACAAACTACAAAAGAAAAAAAATTATAAATTTGGCCTCTTTCAAATTAAGAACTTCTGTTTCACAATAGGTCCGTGATGAAAGTGATCAGAAAAGCCACAAACCAGGAAAAGATATTTGCAATATGCATAACCAATAAAACATATGTAAAGAGGATTTCTTTTAATCTTCAAAGTCCAATAATTAAATGAATAAATACAAAGCCAACAGCCCAGTAGAAAAATGGGCAAAAGACAGGAACAGGTAGTTCACAGAGTAGTAAACTTGAGTCGTCCATAAATACATCAAAGAACACTCAATCTCATTAGTAATCAGGGAGACAAATTAAGACACCAGTGAGATACCACGTTTCGCCCACTGGATTGGCAAAAATTAAGTCGGACACTGTCAAAATCTTGGAGAGGGTGTGAGTCAATCGGAATTTTTATACACTGTTGACAGGAGTCTAAACTAGACCAACTCCTTTGGAAAACATAAATTGAACGTTCACATACTTTACAGCCTAGTAATTCTACCCTAGAGAAACTCTTGCACACGTGCCTAAGGTTCATTTGATTCTACTTCTTTCTCAGTATAAACTCTAGAGAAGCTTTTGCACAGCATTTATGTATAGGAACATTCACAGCAACATTGTAATAACAACCAGACAACCCTTGTCCAAAGTAGCTGGAGAATGAGAACAATTATTTATTCATACTTGTGCAATAAAATGTTACACACCATAGAGAAAATAATGAACTCCTTGCCATATGGACGCACCTTAGAAACATTAATACTGAGTGAAAAAAAGCAAGTGAAAAGAAGACTGGATATGGTATAGTATGATACCATTTTTATAAAGCAAGCAAAATTAAATAGTATATTATTTGATGTTGTATACATATGGGCTTACTTACTTTTTAAAACCAGGGGTTTATAGAAATAAAATTCAGAACGCTGGTCACTCCTTGGGGTAGGCAGGGCGTGGTACAGGAAAGGAGCCCACAAGCTGAAGCAATGGTATTGGCTGTGAACTCTAAGGCCCACAGATCTTCCTGTTGCTGTTCTCGTTCATCATTACCTGTGTGATAGTTACATTCTTTTGCCAATATCAACTATGACATAATAATTATAAAAGGAAAAATCAGGTGGCCAGGCTTTTCTGAGAACACGGAAACAAGATTCTTCCAGTAACTGATGATTTTGCTGGTGCCCACAGGCTTGCCAACATCTAACATTAGAGGTGGACAGGGCAGCGAGGTCATCTAGGCCCATCACTAACTTTACAGATGAGGAAACGGAGGCTCAGCAACCATAGGCGACTGTTCCGTGATCACCTAGCACAGGCAGGAGCCACATCCAGCTCTTCTGACACTTCCTGCCTTGCACCAAGCCCCCAGGCCATTCCTTTGGTCTGATGGATAATAAAAAGAAAAGGAAGCTCTAATCTTCTTTATCTTTGCCTCTCTAAGACCTGAAACAAGGCCTGACAATTTGTTGACTCTCAAAATATCTGTTCACTGGTTATTACGGAACTCTTGATGGATTGTCCACAAGGTGTCTCTCAAGTGGTAAAAGGTAATTCTCTCTCCTGGTTCAAGAGCTTCAAACCAAAAAAAAAAAATTCCTGGAAGCAAAACAGAAGAAACTCTCAGTCCTGTCATTAGCAGGCATTCCCAGAACTCACATGTGTGGGCACACGGGAGGAGGCATCTGAGGGAAGGGAGGCCAGAGATCTCAGCAGTAGCCATGGATGGATTTCCCAGCTGGTCCCAGCAGGCCAGCCTCGCGTGACTGACTTCTGTAGGTTGAGGTGTGGATTTCAGAAGAAAGAAGCCAAGCCCTGTGAATGTGTCTTTGTTGCCTCAGAGGCGAGGAGTTGCCAGGGTCTGTGGTTTGGCTGCGGAATGAGGAGTGGAAGCACTTTCTCTTCCATTAGATCTGCAATAACAGCCTGGCTGATCCCAGGCATGTAAGCTCCTGGCAAGGCAAGCGGTTTCCATCTTACTTCACTGATGGCTTCCCTGAACCTCGGGTTTCCCCAGTCCCAGAAGTCTGAGTGGTGAAAATCCCCTCAGGTATCATCATCATTATACTTTTTTGGTGGGGGAAAGGTTTATTGAATACGCACCTTTTATTCATTCACTTAAAATATTGTTGGAACCCTACTCTGTTCTATATGTTTTAAACGTTCATTTGTTAATATGATTACAACCCCAAATTGATTTTATCCACACATTACAGATGAAAAGGCTGAAGCCATGTGAGTTTTGATAAGAAGTCCGCAGTTGCAGAGTTGAATCAGTTACTCTTGCTGTGGAATAAACTGCCCCGAAATACAGAGTGTTAAGATAACAGAAACACGTTAAGCTTAAAATTCTGTGCATAAACAATTTAGGATGGTTTCGCAGTGTTGGCTAAGTTATGTTGTACATTGGTGGTCAGCTCTGGGTTGGTTAGGCAAGAAGCTGGATGGTTGACTGGCTGGTAACTGGAGTCCCTCGGGTCTCCTCCACAAGATCGCTTATCTTCCAGGAGACTGACGTGGCCTTGTTTTCACTGTGGATGCAAGAATCCAAAAGCAAATCAGCCTAATTCAAGTATCATTATTCTTCCTCCCCTGGTTTTTCCAGACCTTTCCTATCACCAGAAGGCTGAGCCAGGATCCTCGTTTGTGGGGACTTGGCAGCCTCCTTGTCTAACTCAGCAAAGGCTCTTAAAGGCTCTAACTTCCCGTGAATTTTATTTGGTCACTTATACCTGTTTACATTTCAGCAACTTTTGTCATTGCAGCATATTTCCCCCGATCTTTTGTATCTCTACCTTGGACTCTTGATTACTCTTGAAATTAATTCCAAAATGTTTTGTCATAATTGTTTAAAATAGACTCTATTTTTTTAGAGAAGTTTTAGGTCCACAGCAAAATCGAGTGGAAAGTACAGAGAGTTCCCTTATACCCCCTGCACTCACACATGCGTGGCCTCCCCACTGTCAACATCCCCAACCAGAGTGGTACATTTGTTACAGTTGATGAACCCACCCCAACGCATCATTATCACTCAACGTCCTTAGTGTACATTAGGGGTCACTGTTGGTGTCGTACATTCTATGTGTTTTGACAAATGAAGGATGGCATGTATCCACCATAATAGTATCACACAGAATAGTTCCACCACCCTAGAAATCCACTGTGCTCCATCTATTTATCCCTCCCTCCTCACTAGCCCCTGGCAACCACAGATCTATTTTTTACTCTCACCATAGTTCTGCATTTTCCAGAATATCATAGTTGGAATCATACAATATGTAGCCTTTGCAGATTGACTTCTTTCACTAAGTAATAATATGCATTTAAGGTTCCTCTAAATCTCTTCATAGCTTAATTGTCCATTTCCTTTTAGCACTGAATAACATTCCATTGTTGGGATGTACCACATCCATTCACCTACTGAAGGATGTCTTCATTGCTCCCAAGTTTTGGCAATTATGAAAAAATCTTCTATAAACATCAGTGTGCAGGTTTTTGTGTAGACATGCATTTTCAACTCATTTGGGTAAATACCAAGGAGCACAATTGCTGAATCGTGTGAAACTGCCAAACTGTCTTCCAAAGTGGCTGTACCTAACTGAGTCACTTTGCTGTAGAGCAGAAATTAGCACAACATTGTAGATCAACTATACTTCAAAAAAAAAAAAACATGGCTGTACCACTTTGCATTCCCATCAGTAATGAATGAGAGTTCCTTTTGCTCCACACCCTGGTCAGGATTCTGTACTGTCAGTGTTTTGAATTTTGGCCATTCTAATGAGTGTGTAATGTTGTTTTAATGTCATGATTTTATCAGCTAGACTGTAACATTTTTCTGGAGCTTGTACTTTCCTTGATATTTGTTTTTCCTGTTCCTTTCCTTCTTTCCTCTTATAATATCTTTGTACATTCCAAGATGTTATGGTGGTTCCTTTTAAATTTCTTTTTATAGAAGCAGGTGATATTTTCCTGTATTAGATTTTTTCTTTCTTATATATGTTACTTGCCTGTGTTAGTCCACCATTTACACGGAAAATGGTGACATGGAAGGAAGGGGAGAGATAAGGCACTTCCATAGTTCTTTTCCTTTCAGTCCTTCCTTACTCATCAGGAAGTTGAGAGTGTAGGTAGAATGTGTGCATATCAGAAGTAAAGTGGGGTACTTCCCTGGTGGCGCAATGGTTAAGAATCCACCTGCCAATGCAGGGGACACGGGTTCGAGCCCTGGTCCGGGAAGATCCCACAAGCCACAGAGCAACTAAGCCCGTGTGCCACAACTACTGAGCCTGCACTCTAGGGCCCGTGAGCCACAATTACTGAAGTCCACGTGCCTAGAGCCCGTGTTCCACAACAAAGGAAGCCACTGCAATGAGAAGCCCACGCACCGCAACAAAGAGTAGTCCCTGCTCGCCACAACTAGAGAATGCCCGCGTGCAGCAACGAAGACCCAATGCAGCCAAAAATAAATAAATAAATAGATAGATAAATAAATTTATTTTAAAAAAAAGAAGAAGTAAAGTGAAAAGAGCTGAGCTCATTGTGTGCAGTGTTTCTACCGTTCTGGTAAAGACCAAATATATCTGCATGCGTGAGCTACAAAATATGAATTGTGTAATTTCAGTGATTGTGCATATAAGTTAAATGCTCTTATATTTAATAACTTAAAACAGGCATTGCACAATATAAGGATGAATGGTAAAATTCACGCTAATAATATTAAATTTTAACTTTACTTACAAAAACATTAACTAGTAAATAAAAAAATCATAAGTCGAAAGAGAACACAGGAGAAAGGAAAAGCTTTATATTTTAGGACCTTTAATGGCACTTTTCCCCTGATTTTTGAACAAGGGTCTTGCATTTTCACTTGGCACTTGGCCCAACAAATTAGGTGGCCAGCCCTGCACAGGTTAGTGCTGAAAAGACCCTACAGATTATCTAGCTCAATCCCTTCACTGGACAAGGAAGATGAGGCCCAGAGAAGTGAAGCGACATCTTGCTCAGGAAATGTAAAGGGAAGGGTAGGTTGGGAGGAACTTCATCCATCTTCAGACCTTGAGGAGTGAGCTAGGGGTTTATTGAAACACGCTAAATCCAGAGGGACCCACATCTCCCGATCTGTCCTTGTCCAGATTTCCTGGCGCCCACCGGCTCCCATGATGATCCAAGGGTTCCCAGAGCCAGCCTTGTCTCCAGGGTTCAAGGGCAGTGGAGCCAAGCTCCCAGCATTCTTTGCAGCTCTGCATATTTTGGCCACATTCTGACCATCCTTGATTCCCCTGCTAGGCATCACTCCCACACATTTAACGGCCAGACAATATCTTACACCACCAATTGTGTCCCGCCAGCCCTGGGCACCTGGGGACTTTCAACAGACATGTGTTCTGTTCTTGAGAATGTTAGGCTTCTAGTAAGTCCCTAAGGCTTTTAAAAGTTTGGGAAATGCTGTATAGCACAAGGAACTCTTCTCAATACTCTGTAAAGAACTATATGGGAAAAGAAGCTTAAAAAAGAGTGGATATATGTATATTTATAACTGCTTCACTTTGCTGTACAGCAGAAACTAACACAACATTGTAAATCAACTATACTCCAATAAATTTTTTTAACATCTTTATTGGAGTATAATTGCTTTACAATGGTGTGTTAGTTTCTGCTGTATAACAAAGTGAATCAGCTAGGCATATACATATATCCCCATATCTCCTCCCTCTTGCATCTCCCTCCCACCCTCCCTATCCCAACCCTCTAGGTGGTCACAAAGCACCGAGCTGATCTCCCTGTGCTATGTGGCTGCTTCCCACTAGTTATCAATAAATTTTTTAAATAAAATAAAATGGATACTTAAAAAAAAGTTTGGGAAATGAATTGTTCAAGGTGGGGTTTAGGGGAGAACAGGGAGTCCTGATGCAGTGTCCTGAATCTTCCTCCCTTGGACAAATGTCTTCTTTTCTATGAAGAAAAAACAGTAGGGGAATGAAGAAAGTGGTAGGAGGACTGAATTGGGAAAGATGTGATGTCTTTTCCTGTTTTTCTGGTAAAATCCTTGTTGTGAGGTTTGGAAATGCTGATTTTGAAAGATTTAACAATTACTTTGCTGGCAACTGATTGAATAACACATGTAACAGGAGTCTTTTATCAGATGTCATGTCATATGATATTCCAGCCGGCACCACATACACACACACACACACACACACACACACACACACACATTTTGTTTTCACTTCTACAGGGAATAAGAAAAAAATGGACACTTTTTCTCAAATTACAGTGAGATATTTTTACCCTCCCCTACATCCCTAGAGCCCACGTCATTCCCAAAACACAGCAATGTTTGAAAGGACACCATGTACCATTTCATTCCTTTGGGCGGAAACATGATTTTGAACTCCACCCGGCCTTCCCTCCACCTTCATTAAAACTCTAGAAGTACATTTTCTTCGAATGATATGTTTTCTGGGATTTCTTGATGTTGCCTGAAAACTATTTCTTTCAAAACGTTTTGGCCCAGGCCATGGCTAGCATGCAGTGACAAGACCGATTCGGACAGGGGTTGTGTAGAAGGGAAAGGGGCCTCCTCAGGGGCCACCACACCCTCTCTCAGCTTTCAGGCTGCTCATACTTTTTTGGGGAACGTCCTTTCCAGCCACCACCAGCCACAGGGTTTACAAACAAGCTCACAGCCTCTGGCTTCCATGCTGTGGGGATAGCTTCAGGCTCCACCCCTGACCCTCTGGCCCTGCCTGGATCGCACCTCTCCCACGCAGCCCTCCCACCAGACCCTTTGCTTTGGTCGGGCTCTTTCTGTCCACCGGCTCCTGTGTGCTGGACTTCAGGATTCTCATTCACTTCCTGAGCTTCCTCACCAGGACTCAGAATTCAGTCCTCCCGCCCAGTTCTCCGCATGCTCTTGCAAGAACCAGTTCAAGGGAAGTCCCTGGCTGTCCAGTAATTAGGACTCGGCGCTTTCACTGAAGGGGGCCCAGGTTCGATCCTGGTTGGGGAACTAATATCCCGAAAGCCGCCCAGCATGGCCAAAAAAAAAAAAAAAAGAACCAGTTCAAATGCAATGGCCCCTCCAGGCCTCCCTCATTGCTCCCAGAACCATCCTAGAGCATCTGAGCAAGGCCAGGATTCTAGCAATTATCTTCGCCTCATCTTTGCTTCTCCCACTCAGGAACAAGGACATATTTTTCTATGCCTCCCCGTCCACCCCAATGCCTAGCTCAGAATATGTATGTAGGTGCTCAATAAAGACTAGCTGTACACTACCAAATGTAAAATAGATAGCTAGTGGGAAGCAGCTGCATAGCACGGGGAGATCAGCTCGGTGCTCTGTGACCACCTAGAGGGGTGGGATAGGGAGGGTGGGAGGGAGATGCAACAGGGAGGAGATATGGGGATATATGTATATGCATAGCTGATTCACTTTGTTATACAGCAGAAAGTAACACACCATTGTAAAGCAATTATACTCCAATAAAGATGTTTAAAAAATAAATATAAAAAAGATAAAATAAAATTAAAAAAAAAGATTAGCTGTACAAATTAAAAGTTCTCCACTGCAAGCGCAGAGTTCTTTAACATACCTGCACAAAAACTCAGTAAACATGCGTGGTGGGAACTTCGATTTCAGTTCGATAAATGTCTCTCAGTTGTGTTCTCAAACGCACCCACCCACTCCCCCCGACGCCCCCCTGGCATCACTGCAAAGGCCATCAGGGAGGTTGTCACACCCCTGAGATCTGAAAAGTCACGTGGGCTGCTCTGCCCAGCTGTAGGGCACTCAGGGCTGCTGCTGAGCTTTGAACAAATCCTGGGATTATTTATAATTGAACATCAGTCTCGGCGAGCCTTCAGAGCCATGAAGGAGTTTATTATTCTCCACCCCACATGCTTCCCTCTGTCCTCTGGCCTCCCCCTCCGGCCTGACATCCTGCCACACTCACAGCAGGCTCTCCGGCTTGCGGGGGCCTCAGGGCACCTGGGCTGGCCAGCGGCCACCTTCCCGCCGGACTGTTCCAGGAGTCCGGAATCGCAGACCACCCGGAACGCCCACACATACCCTTCCGACTGGGATGGAGCATCCAAGGATGAGAATGGCCAGCTGAGGCGGAAACTCCACAAGACTGACTTACTCCAGGCTTATCTCAGCGGGGGCCTGCAGAGTCGGGACAGAAATGGACGCCGCTGGGAGGGCCTGGGTGGGAGCTCGGTCCTGTCCCCAGCCACGTGACCACCTCCCTCCGCATCCCCTGGGCCTGGGCCTACCCCGCCCGTGAACATAGCAAGCTCTTAGGCCTCTAACGTGAATCATGTCCAGGCCAGGGGACTAGGAAAGTGAAACCATAAAGAACATTAGCCCTGGAGAGGCAGGTAAAGATCCTCTAAGAGGGTGAACCTAAAACTATTCTAGCAGCAGAGCCCTTTCTTCAAAAGAATCTTACCAGAAAACCCAATGAGCAAAACGGATGAAACCCCAGGAAGAAAAGCCCTCTGCTTTCGCATCTATGGAGCCAAGGTGTTTTGATTTTATCTCCCTTCCATCTTGACCAGCTGGGGCCCCTGACATCTCGGAGCCCACCTACGGTGTGCCCTCAGAGACTCTAAAGCCAGGCCAGCAGGCAGCCTTCTCTTGCCCGTGCAGGAATGGTGTTTATGGAAAGCTGTAGAAGATGGGCACATTGATGAAAGCGTTAGAATGTTCTCTCTTGAGAGTGGTAGAAGCCCAGTACAAACAAGCTTAATTAAGATGCGGCTTCGGGCTTCCCTGGTGGCGCAGTGGTTGAGAATCCGCCTGCCGATGCGGGGGACACGGGTTCGTGCCCCCGTCCGGGAGGATCCCACATGCTGCGGAGCGGCTGGGCCCGTGAGCCATGGCCACTGAGCCTGCGCGTCCGGAGCCTGTGCTCCGCAACGGGAGAGGCCACAACAGTGAGAGGCCCGCGTACCGCAAAAACAAACAAACAAACAAAAAAGATGCGACTTCGTTGTAAAGATCCTGGAGCATCCAAACACATGTCTGGGCTCTCAGTGCCTAGAATTGGGCCTCGACGCCATGAAGACACCTCTCTCTCTGCCTCCCCTCTCTCCTTACCGCTACTCAGCTATATTACTCCAGTGAAGATGGATTTTCTCTGCGTGACTGAAAACATAGCCTGGGGGGCTCTAGATTCCCAAACATCCCTCCAACCTCCCTGAGTTAGGATGACTTCACCACTAGCTCTTAGAACAGGGCCTCCGATTGGCCCAGATTCTGTCATGTGCCCTTCCCTGAACCAATCACTGTGGCCCAAGGGATGGGTACATGCCTAAGCCCTGGCCAAGAGCGTGGAGTTCTGGGGTTGGCAGCCCCTCAGAACCACAGGGAAGGGGGACTGGGAGAAATAGTTCCCCAAAGAAAGTGGGGGCCCCTGTTAGGCTAATGATCTTGAACAGCCCAGATTCTCAACATTTGTGACAAAGACTCTCTTGGAAACAGAGCCCTAACCCCAAGGAATGATCCCCATGAGTTCAACTTCAAGCATTAGAAACGGGGGCAAAGAGGGCCTTGCAGAGCCCCCGGGACCACCCACAGAGGGGGCCCTCTACCCTCTCTGCCCACACCACCAGAGCTAAACCCAAGCATTAGCTGGGAGCATGTGTGTTACTTTTCCATTTAAACTTAATTCCACTTGAAAGGACTCTTCATCGTATCTTGTGCAAGTGAGCAAGGGAGAGTGTTGGTTCAGTGGTGCAATAAATAACCTCTCGTTATGAGAAACATGATGCCTCAGTCCCTAAGCCATTTGGTAACCATAATCTGATATTACAGAAGCTTTTCTTGTGAGACCAGAGATATCTGAGCCACTTCCCTTTTCAAACAACTTCAGCTAATGGCTTTCCATGCTATTAGTGGAATGAGTCCAAGCTCTCTTTGATTTGTGGTCACTTGTTTGGATCATGAAAGGGGAGGCTCAGATTTGCAAGCAGGAATAATTGCCTGGGAACACTGCAGAGTTATACAATTCCTGTGGAGTTGGAGGAACCACTGATTTGCAGAAACTTGACTCCTCTACAGAGATGAAAATATTTGTCAAGGTTTCTCACTCCCATGCTGGCCCCTTCCTCTCTCTGACAGCTCACTTCAGCCCTCTCTGTCTCCCCAATGTTCCTGATTGCTGAGAATCTTTTCTTAGAAAGGAGGGGCTCTTCTTGGATCCTACTACACGATGCCAGAAGCCATTCAGAAAGTGATGCAGCAGCACAGCCTGGCTGGCAGGTCCAACCACCGTATCCTTAGGCAAATGTCAGTCCTGGGAGTACACCTAGAACTCTGCCTCTGAATTTCAAACTCCAGTCGCTGTAGGGCAGGTAGAGTGGGAGCACAGCAGTGTGTGTGGCCATTAAACAGAGTTTCTCTTTCTAGTAGAAAGAGAGACACCATTTTGTAAAGTTGCCTGACCACCTGCATGCTTCTGGGCTAACCCGCAGGCCATTTTAGGAGTCCTTGGTCCCATTTGATCTAAAAGAAAATGATAGTAGAACTTGACACTGTACTAAGTACACTTCACAGGGCGGGAGGGAGAACACCAGTGGGACAGCATTTGTTTTGACATTAGAAACCTGGCTTCATTTTCTGAACCATAACAACCAGAGGTTATCTCAGGCATGGAAGGGACTTTTTCTTTTTAATAAGCTTTTGATTTTGGAATAAATTTAGATTTACAGAAAAGTTGCAAATGTAGTGCCAACATTTCCCATATACCCTTCGCCCAGTGTCCACTAATAACATCTTTCCTGACCGCGCTGCATTTGTCCAAGTTAAGAAATTAACATTGGTACCCTGACATCAGCTACACTCCAGACATTAGTCAGATTTCACCCATTTCTCCATTAACGTTCCAGAATCCCACATGGCATGTAGTCATCATGTCTCGTTCGTCTCTTCCAATCTGTGACTGTTTTTCTGTGTTTCCTTGTTTATCATGACCTTGACCATTGTGAAAATTACTGGTCAGGTATGTCATACACTGTCCCTCGATTCAGGTTGTCTGATGTTGTCTCAGAATAGACTAAAATTATGGGTTTTGAGGAAGAGACCCAGAGGTGAAATACCTGGGAGGAATTTTTTTAAAGAACAGGTAGCTCAGAAGTTACAAACGAACCCACCTTCAAATCAAATCATGTTTTGTTTGTTCTATCTGTATCTTTGAGAAATTTTGTGCCAATTTTTGTGCTGAAGTTGTTCAATTTAGATTTTCAGCTTCTCTTAAAAAAATAGAAAGAGCTGGTGACTGCAGGCTTCCATGACGGTTAGAGGTGGGTGCCAGGAAGCTGTGGCCTGCCGTGCGATGCGTTCTCTTCAGGTGCCATCAGTCCTGTGGCCTCCCCAGCTCTGAGCCTCAGCACCAGCTGCCATTGGTCATGTCCACGGTGTCGATTTTCTTACAGTAAAGAGGTGGCATCTATGTTTCTATTACAGCAGAAATGAAACCAAATGGCCCCATGCTTCAAGAGGAAGAAAGCAAGAGCAAGAAACGTGGTGAGTCGAATCTCAAAGAAACTGCATGTTTCCTAATGACAGGAAAGGGTGTGAATGCACACCCTGAAAACTGCCTGTGATCCTCTGTGACTGTCGTTCACATGACACAGCCCTCACCACTCATTTGGCAGCAAAAAGGGGGGGTGTGGGTCAAGAGGGAAGCCAATCAACAAGGAAGTAGGTGTATGAAGGGAAAGGATGCTGCCCTGGGTTCCCTTCCCCAAGGTCAAATTCATGTCACTGCCCAGGGATGGCCCTGTCACCTACTGGACACGGCCATCCAGTAGCGTCTACGCAGCTGGGCCTACCCGGGGCAGGAATTTCCAGCACTGCCAATTCCACCTCAGAAGAGGTCCTGCTAGCAGAGAGAGGATCTTCCACATCTTTTGTACCCTCCCTAAACTATGGGCCTGCCAGAGACACAGTGAGGGTCTGTCTGATTATCCTCTACACCCCACCCTGCTGTCTGTGAGTCAGACATCCTCTGGCACATGAGCTAGAATTCTGAGCCCCAGCCTCCCCTGCTCCCTGACAGGTCCCCCAATCCCTCCTGCTTCTCCTCCTCCCCTTTCCTGCCCCACCCCGTCACCCCAGCCTTGAAGGCTTTAGGATCTGAAGAGTGTGACCACACCAGGTGTTGAGGTGGTGACCAAACCAAGTCTCCAAGCGCCCCACTAGTGTGCTGAGTCCTACCTGCTGCATCACCAAAGCAAACGTGTGGGGAGCAGGACCTTGAGTGAAAGGAGTGAGCACTGGACCAGGAGTCAGAGGATCTGGATCCAGTCTTGATTTCAGTGCTGTGCAGTGTTGGGCAAATCACCTAACCCCTCTGAGCCTGAGCTACCTCAGCTATCAAGTCCAGTGACATTTCTGTGATGTATAAATATGAACGAGGGACTTCCCTGGTAGTCCAGGGGTTAAGACTCTGTGCTCCCAATGCAGGGGTCCCGGGTTCGATCCCTGGCCAGGGAACTAGATCCTGCATGCCACAGCTAAGAGCCCTCATGCCACAGCTAAAGATTCCGCATGCCACAACTAAAAAAGATCTTGCATGCTGCAACTAAAGATCCCGCATGCTGCAACTAAGACCCGGTGCAGCCAAATACATAAATAAACAAACAAATAAATAAATGAAGATGACCGAGCCACGGAGTCAGCTTCCTGACTTGTTTCCTTCGCTCTCAAGCCCAAGTTATACCCTTCTCTACATATCCAGAGCAGCCCAACTTTCTCCACCAGTGCCCCTACCTCACATTCCCTGCACCCCTACTCCTAATAGAACTGCCCTGAGGACAACATACTCAGATTGGAACATGGGGCCCAGCTCATACGTGAGGACTTGCCTGAGGCAGGGGTAGGTCTGAGGGCTCTTTTGTGGCCCAGGACAGACCCTAAATCCCAGAGTTGACAGTGGGAGTGGTGTCTCCCTAAGCTGACTCAAAGACACTTCTCTCAGATAAGCAGAGAAGGCTGAGCCATAGGCTTTAAAAATGTTCCAGAGAAATAAAGCTTCATTGTTATTGCTGGAGCTGAGGCCCAATAGTTTGTGGCCAGATCAGGAGGCCTCCCAGGACTCTCCGTGGACATGGGCTGCCTCTGAATTGCTGGGAACTTACCAAACCAGGAGATGGCCAAGCTCACAATAGGCAAAAGGGCAAACAAATCATATGAGCAAAGTGACAAAACCAAGAGAGGGAGACAAAGCCCTCTTTGGGACTGGCCAGTGGGATCCTGGTAAGAAAAGATTCCTCATCCAGGAACTCGGATGGTGTTTGTCATAAGATTATGAAACACTGTGGAACTTGTTGTTCCTGTAATTTGTCTGCTTCAGAGGAGCTAATGTTTATTGATTTTCTTCTGTAAGAGGCAGAATCATCAATTTGGGTTGCCACTGTTGAAAGTTCTCAGGTTTCTGGAAGAAGCTTGAACAAAAAGAATTAGGCATCTCTATACTGGTTTTATTCTTAATCACAGAGGTTGCTATCGTGACAGTCTTTGCAGACATCCAAATCCTTATTCTTTTTCAAATTCTCAGAGGTTGAAAGTGTCAGAAGGAATTAACATTTGTGGAACACCGAACATGTGTTAGGCACTGAGCTGGGCCCTTTAACAAGACCGCAGGAGGACTTCCCTGGTGGTCCAGTGGGTAAGAATCCGCACTCCCAATGCAGGGGGCCCGGGTTCGATCGCTGGTCAGGGGCCTAAATCCTGAGTGCCACAACTAAGACCTGGCGCAGCCTAAATAAATAAATATTTAGGCACTCGGGATCTTCACTGAGACATGTTTAGTTGCGGCATGCGGACTCTTAGTTGCAGCATGCATGTAGGATCTAGTTCCCCGGCCAGGGATCGAACCCAGGCCCCCTGCATTGGGAGTGCAGATTCTTACCCACTGGACCACCAGGGAAGTCCCAGTAAATAAATATTTTTAAAAATAAGAAAAAAGCAAGACAGCAGGAAATTTAATCCATGCAGGATCTCCAAAAATTATTATGCCCATTTCACTGAAGAGAAAACTGAATTGTAAAAAATTAAATAGCTTGCCCAAAGTTCCACAGATAAAATGGAGCCAAAGTGAGATTCTGATCCATGTCTGTGCGTCTCAAGTTCCTAATCTTTCCTTGGCTCATACCGACTCTTTGTGACTGGTTTTTCTCTAACATTTTACATATTTTATTGTCCTATTGCATTACTTGAAACTTCCAAAACAATACTAAATAATGATACAAGTGGTCAATGCTATTTGTTCCAGATTTTAAAATGGCTTCTCTATTTCATAGTTTGATACAGTCATCAGCATGTTTAAAAAGTTTTATTCTATCCCTAACTTACATGGAATTTTTATTAATAATTGTTGCTAGATTTTATCAAATGCTTTTACTTTCTACTGCTATAATAATACAGGGGTTTTTTGGGTTTTTTTGTTTGTTTGTTTTTTGTGGTACGCGGGCCTCTCACTGTTGTGGCCTCTTCCGTTGCGGAGCACAGGCTCCGGACGCGCAGGCTCAGCGGCCATGGCTCACGGGCCCAGCCGCTCCGCGGCATGTGGGATCTTCCTGGACCGGGGCACGAACACGTGTCCCCTGCATCGGCAGATGGATTCTCAACCACTGTGCCACCAGGGAAGCCAATAATACAGGTTTTTTCTCTTTTAATCTAACACAGTAAATTTTTTTGATAAATTTCCAAATTTTAAACTATCTTTATAAACCTGAAATATACATGGACTTAATTTCCTTTCATTCTTTTTGTAACTTTCCACTGGATTGTGCTTACTAATTTTTGTTTAGTATCTTAGCTTCTACATTCATAAGTGAAATTTTCTAGTTTTCTTTTTCTATCCTCATCAAGCTTTAATATTACTATTACTTGGGAGCTATTTCCACCTGTTTCTCTGGCCTATGATAGTTTAAATAGTAACCTACCACAGTTTCATGGATGCTGGCACAAAACTCCTGGATCAGAGACAAAAGGCAGTTTGTTACTCACAGCAATAGCAGTAGTGACAGATCAGCATTTTGGTGCCAATTTCCTAAGGGCAATGTGAAGAGGACCAGATGACACCTGCACATGCAGTGGTTGGACTACAGGAGAGAAGAACCCTGGGTTTAAGGAACCTGATAATTTCATAACGGGCACTAAGCATACCTGCCATTTGCTCCATCGTGAGACACACTCTGTCTTCCAAGGTCATAAGTAACCTGCCCTTTATTCTGAAGGGAACCACCATCTCTACCGTCTGCAGTCATTCACCATCCAAACAACCTGGAAAAGATGGCCCAGTAGTTCACTTGCAAATGCACAAAAAGGTGAGAGACCCATGGAGAACTATTTCCCAACAGTGGACAGCTGAGACCAAAAGGACAAAACATTAGTACTTGTTTATTTTTAGACAGTGGGCATGTGAAAGTCATTACATTCTTTTCTATCTTTTTCTATATTTTTTAAACACCGCTTGCCAAAAAAAAAAAAAAAAAAAAAAAGACAAGAAAGAAAAAGGAAGAAGAGCTTTCTCGTAATGGAATCACTACTTCAAGATTTGGTGAGTGTTCCAGCAGAATATGGTGACTTCCCTTTAGGGACATTGCAGAATTCCTGAATTGGATGAGTGGGGCAGGGTAAGGCCCTTCTAATTCAAAGAATCTACAATATTAGGTCAACTTTGAAGGCATTTCAGAACTCCTTAGCTATTCTTACTCAGTACCTCTGCATTTCATCATATTCATAGGTGAACAGGGATAGATGATTGGAAATCTCACACACACACATACACACACACAATTTCCAAATAACTCATGGCTGGGATTATCCACGTTTCTTAATCTCTTTAGTCTTTTCTTAAAGAGGTCAGTGGGAGGGCTGTTATTTTTGCTCCTAAAGCACTGGTGTATGAAAAATGTCATGGTCACAGGAAAGTCAGTGGTGAACAAGATAAACATGACCCTGTCCCACAGAACTTACTATATACAGGAGAAGAGAAATAACTCAACAGAATAATAAGATCTGACTGGCTCTCAGATTCACTAGAAATTGATTTAGCCCTCTCCCCTCCTACCTCTACTCACCCACTCGCTCTCTAAGGAGCCTTTGCCAGAGGGAGTTGGTGTAGTTTTCCTGTGTTTGTCGCATAGAGAGTAATAGAACAGGAGGCCCAGGGAAACCATAGATTAATAAAAGATCCAGTAAGGTGCTGGTTGATAAAAGGTATCTGCTCAGGTAACTCTCCTCTCTTTAGCTCAGATTTTCCTTTTCATAGGAAATTCCAACGTCGAGCTTCACAGCTCAGTTGAATATTTATTGCTTTAAAGGACCCAGCAAACCTAACATACCACTGAAAAGTCCAAAATTAGGATATTCTCTCGACGTCTTTGCCCAAAATGCAACACCCCACATCCTTGGTCCTTTCCTTTCTTCTGCCCCTCTGATGCCATTCTTGTGGCCATAACAGTATGTCAAACACACACACACACACGTGTGCATTTGCTTTCTCTACATTTCTAAAATTTCCTCTTATTCACTCCAAAAGGATGTAGGAGTGGCTACTATTTCTGAAATAGGAATAAGATTAGCTAATGAGGATGGTCTTTTTACCCATCCTCTCAGCAAAAATCAAAACACAGCTACAGTTCAATTTAAGCAAATACTTAAATGAAAATTCAGATTTATAGAAAATATTAAATTGAATTCATGTTAAATCCATTGAATAGTCTTTATTTTTGAAAGCATTCAGAGAATTCCTTTACTTAGCAAGCGTCCCTCACAACTATTTCCCAAAAATATTTACTCAAAGAGAAAATGTACCTGCAGTTTGGCTTTTTCCCAGATTTGATACCAGAGATACCAAAAGTCAGATAAGCAATGAGCAAAATGCAAAAACAGATTCTAGTTTCCTTCAAAAACTGAAGTGACAGTTCTAATCTGCTGCCATCTAAAATGCTGGGCTGCCGCAAATGATTTTGAAAGATGGACTTTATCTGCCCCCTGCTGTATTCTGGGTAAATGACAGGACATCCTAATTTAGCAGCAGGAGACAGAGCCAGACGTGGTGTGTACTAGCACCCCTTACTAGAATAGAAAGGCTATGGCAAAAAGACCGTGCCTGGGCTTCACCACTGTGTCTCCAGAATGAAGTGTAGCTGGAATGTAGCAGGCATGACATTAATATGTGCCGAATGCATGCACATACAGGAAAGGAAGCTGTGCTTACATACTCTGTTTGCATAAGCATAATACCAAGTGCATATAGGCCCAAGGGAAAAAAAAATATTTTGCAATTCTCTGTTCATAAGTGTTTGAAATAAACTGGTGGCAATTGGGCATGACTGACGTCCTCTAATAATTCCACTGGGCTTAACAAAATAATAAATTGGAATATTCAGACTTAACAATAAAGATAGATTTTCTAAATGTTGCTTACTGCCAAGAAATAAATCTTTGAGAGCTTAGGATCTAAAAGCCACAAGGTTAGAAGACAATATGATTATTTCCAAGATGGAGGACTGGTTGAGATATCATAAAATTCGCTGTGTTATCTCTTTCATCCCTTTCTCCAGAGACCCCTGCTGCTACCAGCCCTCTAGTCATTATCCATATATCCCTCAAACACTAGTGAAGGCAAGGACAAAAATAATAGGCATCTTCCTTAGTTGGGGGTGGATTTATTGAATATGAAAGAAGTCACGTTAGGACTAAGATTTAGACATTTGATATACCTTCATACCTACCCTGAAGGTTAGGCTTCTCGGATGAGTCAAAAAATCAGTGTAGGCAGAACAGTTCTAAAGGGAAGATAATTAAGTGCCAATGGATGTGATATAGAAAATGTCGAAGGAGAAATGTTTCCACCAGGGGAATCTTTCTACCAGCTGAGACTGGCACTTGGCCATTTCAGGTTCCTTGCACCAGGCCACTAAACCAGCAAATAAGATGGGGTGCAGTGGGGAATGCTGACCATTTCAGCTGAGGCTGTTGATCTTGGGTGTTAGGGAAAATAGGAGTGCTTCCTTAGACAGGCCGGAGCAATGTTCACAAACTGAGGGGTCCTCCTTGTACCTCCCCATGGAATGCTGCAAGTTAGCAGGACTACAGCAACCTTAGAGAAGTAGAGGGCCACCAAGAACTCAGCTGCTCAGGAATAAAGGTTAGGGTCACTCCACCAGGTAAAGGCAGACCAAGTTGCGGCTGAAGGCAAAAGTAACATGGAGTGGGGAAATATCAACTATAGCCTTATATTTCCCCTTGCAGGTGAGTTACGCTATATAAGAACATATGTTAAATTTTTCCCCTCTCCCTTCCCCAGATACATAGTGTATATAGCCTCTGTGGATTTATTTTACAATTTATCCATGGCTAACAGGGCATTAAGAAAAGAGTGTATTTAAATTAGAAGAATGAACATCAAAATTCTGAATATGGAGCTGAATGCAATCAACTGAAATTTGGGGCTTCCCCTTTTGAGGAGAGCGTAGCATATTTTGTATAAGGGATTGTTGCATTGTGTTCTGCAGGCTAGAGATTTAAGGATGGGGGGAGGGTGTACATTGATGTTGGGCCTCCAGAGGGTGACTGTGGCGGACATCTGTCCCTACCCCGAATCTTTCAAACAGCTTCTTCTCACTTGGATAATTCTCCAAGTATAAATCCTACCTCCCTCATCTGGAAAAACTTTTAAAAACTACATTGAAATTTTGAAATTAACACAACAGGTGTGTTAGAGTCTACTAATCAGGTATACATGTGTAAGACTGTTTTGAACGTGAATTTTCTGAGAAAACAGAGAAGGTCCAGGCCAGCAAAGGCAGCCAGTTCTGAAGTCAATTGGTGACGGGACTGTCTCCACCGTCCACAGCAGA
Organism: Physeter macrocephalus; assembly: GCF_002837175.3. NCBI lineage: Eukaryota > Metazoa > Chordata > Mammalia > Artiodactyla > Physeteridae > Physeter > Physeter macrocephalus. The sequence continues at coordinate 55,410,897 of NC_041225.1, forward strand.
GTCCATGTGTTTTGGCTGGGCTCCATTACATGGTCAAATCTGAGGTGTGGTTCTGAGAGTTGTTCCTAGAAGCTCAACCTAGCTTCTCCAGAAATTCCACAAATTTCTAATAGCCTTTGTGAATCCCTTCCCATGTAGACTAGCTAGAGAGGATTCTATCGTTAGAACTAAGACGTCTGATTAGAATAGAAAAAGTTAGTAGCTATGTGCCCAAGGCAGTTTGCTTTGCCTCTCTCAGCCTCAGCTTTGTCATCCTTGAAAACTTTCAAGCACTGTTGTAAAGACCAGAAATAATACAAAATGTCTTATATCTAAAAAAAAACTCTATGGAGAACAGTATGGAGGTTCCTTAAAAAACTAAAAATAGAACTACCATGTGACCCAGCAATCCCACTCCCGGGCTTAATTCAAAAAGACACATGCACTCCAATGTTCATTGCAGCAGAATTTACAATAGCCAGGACATGGAAGCAACCTAAATGCCCATCAACAGAGGAATGGATAAAGAAGATGTGGCACGTATATACAATGGAATATTATTCAGCCATAAAAAGAAACGAAGTTGAGTTATTAGTGAAATTGAGTTATTAGTAGTGAGGTGGATGGACCTACAGTCTGTCATACAGAGTGAAGTAAGTCAGAAAGAGAAAAACGAATACTGTATGCTAACACATATATATGGAATCTAAAAAAAAAGGTTCTGAAGAACCTAGGGGCAGGACAGGAATAAAGACGCAGATGTAGAGAATGGACTTGAGGACATGGGGAGGGGGAAGGGTAAGCTGGGACGAAGTGAGA
>NC_041225.1:55417223-55432737 GCF_002837175.3 Physeter macrocephalus
GTGGCACGTATATACAATGGAATATTATTCAGCCATAAAAAGAAACGAAGTTGAGTTATTAGTGAAATTGAGTTAGAGATCAGCTCGGTGCTCTGTGACCAACTAGAGGGGTGGGATAGGGAGGGTGGGAGGGAGGGCCTCCCAAGGCCCCGTGCCTTGGAAATCAACAAAATGATTTCTTTTTGGAGGAATGCCCATAAACGTATCAGGTCCCAGATGGTGGTGTGGCTGCCCAGGTCAGCTCTGCCCCGTGCTGTGACCAGGCACCCAAACTATGATGAGGAAGGCCACTGTGGGGCCATCCTGCCCCAGGGGGTGACCGCGGGCACCATCACTTAACAGGCTGTAGAGCCCACGTGCCTCATTGCCAGCAACGCCCGACCTGACCGAGTAGGCAGTGAGTTGAAGGCCATGGTGCAGGCCCCGCCCGGCTACGCCCTCGTGGGTGCTGACGTGGACTCACAGGAGCTGTGGATTGCAGCTGTGCTTAGAGACGCCCGCTTTGCTGGTGTGCATGGCTGCACGGCCTTTGGGTGGATGACACTGCAGGGCAGGAAGAGCAGGGGCACCAATCTACACAGCAAGAGAGCTGCCACAGTGGGCATCACCTGTGAGCACAACAAGGTCTTCAACTATGGCTGCATCTATGGGGCGGGGCAGCCCTTCGCTGAGCGCCTCCTCATGCAGTTCAACCACTGGCTCACGCGGCAGGAGGCAGCTGAGAAGGCCCGACAGATGTATGCAGTCACCAAGGGCCTCCGCAGGTATCGGCTGTTAGATGAGGGCGGGTGGCTGGTGAGGGAGTTGGATGGACCTCCCTGTGGACAGGATGGAGGATGGCTTGGTTTCCCTGCAGGATCTATGCAAGATCCAGAGAGAAGCTTCTAGGAAATCACAATGGAAGAAGTGGGAGGAGGTTTCTGAATAAGCCTGGATGGGGGACACAAAGTCAGAAATGTTCAATAAGCTGGAGAGCATTGCGATGTCTGACACACCACGTACCCCGGTGCTGGGCTGCTGCATCAGCCAAGCCCTGGAGCCCTCTGCTGTCCAGGGGGAGTTTATGACCAACTGTGTGAATTGAGCCGTGCAAAGCTCCGCTGCGGACTACTTACACCTCATGCTTGTGGCCATGAAGTGGCTGTTTGAGGTGTTTGCCATCGATGGGCGCTTCTGCATCAGCATCCATGATGAGGTTCGCTACCTGGTGTGGGAGGAGGACTGCTACGGTGCTGCCCTCGCCCTGCAGATCGCCAACCTCTTAACCAGGTGCATGTTTGCCTACAAGCTGGGTCTGAATGATTTGCCCCAGTCAGTCGCCTTTTTCAGTACAGCCGATATTGACCAGTGCCTCAGGAAGGAAGTGACCATGGATTGTAAAACCCCTTCCAACCCAACTGGGACGGAAAGCAGATACGGGATTCCCGAGGGTGAAGCACTGGATATTTACCGGATAATTGAACTCACCAAAGGCTCCCTGGAAAAATGAAGCCAGCCTGGACGGTAGCTCTGCCTGGAGGCTCTGAATTTGCTCCCGTGGAGCTTCATCGGGGCGGTGCAGGCTCCTAAACTCAGGCTTTCGGCCATGCTTTTTGCAAAAGGGCTTGCCTAAGGCCAGCCATTTTTCAGTAGCAGTACCTGCCAAGAATGATTGCCTCTAATTGACGGTGCAATTGAGTTCAGAACCAAGATGCCAACGTTGGTGCAGGCTGTAGGACAAGGGAGCATTGTTGCTTGTTGGGTAAAAAGAAAGTAGAAGCCCCAAAGTTCACATTAACTCAGGCATTTCACTTCTTTTTCCTTTTCCTCTTGGCTGGTTCTTTGTTCTGTCCCTCATGCTCTGATGCAGTGCCCTAGAAGGGGAGAGAAGTAACGCTCTAAATGTTGTAAGCCTGCTCGGAGGCAGTGGAAATAAAAACAAAGATCCTTTATCTTCTCACCAAAAAAAAAAAAAAGTGGCCAACCTCTGTGAGCCTCAGATGACTCCTCTATCAAAACGGAGGTGAAAATACCCACCCCAAGGTTATTATTACACCAGCACTGGCGGTATTTCGTTTAGATGCTAAATGTGTTAGTTTGGGGGTTTTGCCTCCTGTAAAACCTTTAATCCTCCCTGGAGGAACTAACTGCTCTCTCCTCTGTTCTAAACAGTGCTAGCATTCCTAGAGATACTTGATGTATATAAAAACCCTTATCTCCTTACTGCACAGGTCTGTAAACCCCATTCTGTTAAGGACTTAAGAGAAGATACTTAAGAAGCTGCATTAGATCAAATCAGTATACTAAAGTTCTAAAGATAATCCAAATCCTTAAGGGTAACCTAACCTCACTCTACCCCAGTTATTATACCAGATACTTTTTACTTAATAATCACGTTCCTTCGCATCTTGAGGCCAAGGGGAAATAATGCAAAACACTGATACTTTCGGGCCCATAGCTGCCACGTAACCACCTCGCTCATGTATAGCGGACGGTATATGTTTAAATACTGAAGGTGGGTGAAGGGGATGAAGTTGAACAGTCCAGCCCATGTTAAAATACTCTGAGGGCTTCCCTGGTGGCGCAGCGGTTGAGAATCCACCTGCCAATGCAGGGGACACAGGTTCGAGCCCTGGTCTGGGAAGATCCCACATGCCGCAGAGCAACTAGGCCCGTGAGCCACAACTACTGAGCCTGCGTGTCGGGAGCTTGTGCTCCGCAACAGGAGAGGCCGCGACAGTGAGAGGCCCGCACACCGCGATGAAGAGTGGCCCCCGCTCGCCGCAACTAGAGAAAGCCCTCGCACAGAAACGAAGACCCAACACAGCCAAAAATAAATAAATAAGCTTTCATTAAAAAAAAAAAATACTCTGAGCATTTACCATATACAAAAATACTAGATAATATGAAAGATTAAAAGATGCATGAAGTATGGTTTCTTCTTTCCAAGGAGCTTAATCCAGTTGAGGAAAAAAGAACTTACTGATATTGCTTTTCTCCATAGACAAAATAACAATGACCACCACCCTCCAAGATTCATGTTTTTTCTCTCCAGGAAGCAGAGGGTGTAAAATTAAGAGTAGGTATGGTTTGGAAGGATAGATGCACGTTTCACAAATATCGTCCCCATAAAAGGGATTCAGAAGAATGTCTACCAGGATTTTGATATATGTTCTCATCTCATCCTCCTCACAACCCTGAGAGGTAGGTATTATCTCCATCTTATAGATGAAGAAGGTGAGGCTCAGCTGTTACCTAAGTGTTTGCCCAAGTTCACAAAGCTTGGAAGTGGTGGTGCTGGGAACAAAGCTCCATTTTACCTCCAAGGTCCATCTCCTTTTCCTGGAGTTGAAATTCAAGTATTCTTCCAGTTCTAGGTTACGTAAGTGTTTAGGGAGTCTTCACATTTTGTGTCTGGGAAATCTAAACTATGCCATTTTAGATGACCTTTCTTGCTTGCTCTGTCAGTAGCTATAGACCCATTTTCCTCCACAATGACCATGTTGTTTGCCATATAAACATATTTGTCAGAAAGCTTAAAATTAACTGTTACTTAAATAACAGCCCAAATTACTCCCATACCCCACCCAAAAAAAAAAAAAATCGTTATGGACAAGCTTCAGGAAGTAGTTATCAGACAGACTATTGGCCAAATAGAGCCAGCAGATGGAGCCTTAAGACAAGCAAAACTGAGGACAAATTTTCTATGCTACCTGCTTCTTTTCATTTTTTTTGTCCATACGCGGGCCTCTCACTGCTGTGGCCTCTCCCGCCGCAGAGCACAGGCCCCGGACGCGCGGGCCCAGCGGCCACGGCCCACGGGCCCAGCCGCTCTGCCTCCGCAGCATGTGGGATCTTCCCGGACCGGGGCACGAACCCGCACCACCGGCATTGGCAGGCAGACTCTCGACCACTGCGCCACCAGGGAAGCCCCTTCTTTTCATATTTGATTCTCTCACCAATCCTGTGAGAGGGCAGGAATTGTCATAAAAAGTAAGGAAACTGTTAGCAGAAATCCAAGGTCTAGTGCTCTCTCCTCAAAACCCCACTTACCCTCAGAAGGGTCAAAGCAACCATGTGAGCATTAAAGAATTACTTAACGGCCTAGAATGTCAGTTATATGAAAAAAATATATCATGTACAGGGTAATTCTATTTTTGTGTAAAATAAAAATTGAGTATGTTTATGCAATATAGCGATGTGTCAATAAGCACAGGGAAAGATTTCCGCAGCACACACACCAAATATATGGTTACCTCTGGGGTGTATCAAAAGGACCGGAAGATTTTCACTTCTTGCCTCATGTGACTTGTTTTTTAAATGTAGTTTTATGGGTAATTTTCACCTTGTTTCAGTATTAACAGAATCTTTTTTCTCCACATTTAGTACTTTTCAGAATGCAGCTAAGACAGAGCTTTGAGTTAGGAATGTTACTCATCTGTGTCTGAAACCTTCTACTGACTCAAACCCTTGGGAGGTGTGGAGTTGCAGAATCCTGGTTTGCAAGCCTGAGATACCCGAGACACCTTGTTTGATAAAGTGGTTTCCTACCACACGACTGTTGTACAAAAAGTGCTAAAGTATATTTAAGTGCTTGATTGAGCTATGCAAAGGCTATGATCCCCTCTTCTCCTAAGCTTTTTTACACTCTTTAGGCACTTCTGACCTGGTCAACTGCTAGCTTTGGCACTGAAGAATCGAAAAAGTCACAAACCTAAAGAGAACATAATAGGAGCTGTATTGCACTCAAGTATGTCAAGGGTAGATCAATTCTTCAGCCTAAATTCCAGCAAACTGCAAATCTGGAGAGAAAAATTCCTAGGATCTGATAGAAGACTTAGGTAGAGAAGGTGGCATTTCTCTGTCCTGCTTGGGAAAGCTCTAATGTAGCTTTGTTTGCCCAAAAGCCAAGTGGAAGGATTCTCTCTGACAGAGGATCCAGACTGAATCCAAGTAAGACAGTCATTTGATTAGTAAACTCTGGCCAAGTTAAGATGGCTGCCTGAAACAGCTGCCAGCTCTCCAAGCTGATTCTCACCATCACCCCACAACTAGGACACAAATGGAAAAACATTTAGGTGCACAGATCAATTATGGTCAAAGTACGGGAAAATTCAAGCCAGGAATGAAACTGCTGAAACCTAAAAGTGTGTGCAACAGACCCAAGCAACCCGCACTAGCAGAAAAGCAGCTCATCAGAAAACTTTCCGTAAAGCCGTCTGACCTCAGTGGACCACTAACAGCAACGTCAGTGTTTTCTGAAATTTCATGGTATATTTTAATAGGTTCTTAACCAAAGTTAAGACCAAAAATAATATTTTTTAATCCCACAATAATGAAACAATGTAAATAACACCAGCAGCACTCACACCTACAGCAAGGGTCAAGTCCCTAGCTAGCCCAATTCTGGAAGTAAAATAACTAAAGGAAGCCCTGCTCAAAGTTCACCGAAAATATAAAGCCTCAAAAATTAAATACTGCTCTTCAGTTTCACAAGTAGAATATGTTCAGTGAAGCAAGGATGACTAGCTATCTTCATGAGAGACATATAAGGCATACTCAATAGCAGGGTCACAAATGATTGTCCCTTCCACAAAAGTAAATTATTTATGTCTTAATTAGGAAGATAGACTGTTTGTTATTGTTTCTTTTTTAAAAACCTACCTTATAATATAAATTACTAAAAAATTATACCACAGAAAATATACTAACACAAAACTTATTTCAGCAAACAGTTCTGAGTTTGTCTTTATTCCCTTTTATTGCTTCTTGCTTAGCAATGTTCAGAGTCTTCCAGCTGAAACCAAAGTACTTTCTTAGAATCCTTTATAGAATTGTATCTTTGGGGAAAACACTCTTTCCAACAAGAAATACTAAGAAATCCAATGGTTTAGATCTCACAACACTTTTGCTTAAAAATAAATAAATAACCAACCTGTCTTTAATTTCAGAAGAATTGCTATTATACAACAAACTTTTTATTTTTTCCATTAATAAAAACAGTCCACGGCATTCATAAAACAGGGTGGTAAAAGAAATAAAAAGAGACACATTTCAGGTGGATTCTGTTTAAGAACAGATGAGTTGGTACCAGTTTAATACAGATGGAAACAAATACAATCCATATAAAAACAGGATTTGAAGCAGGAGGCAGATAGATCAACCAAAGTAAATTTAGAGCTTTCGGCCATGCAACTCAACATGTGAGTTCTCTTCACTTAAAAACCAAACTAGACGCTTTAATAGGTGTTCATAGAGAAGGCTACAAAAGTATTACAGAATGTTAGCCTTACATACACCACAAAAAAGAGAGAAACAAAATTAATAAATCCCCTAGGCTAATCACAACAAGTTTTCCCTAACAGAGACAGACACAGAAAAATAACTTTTTACAAGCTTAGATTCGAGGTATGAGGTACGATACCTTACAGCTCTCACTTGGGTGTTTCCCACTCATGCTCTTTTCAGTATAAACAAATAGGTTTATGTAATGGACTACATATTTGAAGAATTCCTTTAAAAAAAAATCACAAGTTCCATTTTATATATACAAATTTTTAATTATGTACTGAAAATAAATTACAGGAAGGAACTTTAAAATGCAACAGAGGACAAAGTCACGATAAACATTCCCATTGAATTCCCTTGTGGGGAGGGGGTGGGGGGAGGGTGGTGAGATTGCAGTGCTCAAGAAGATAAATATCACAAATATATCAAAAACTTCAAATTGTCTATGCATTCACACACTGACATGAGCCACAAACATTCCTTCACAGGGACTGTACTCATTAGCCTACCACAGAACCAGATTTTGTCATAAACTACAAAACTTTTAATACAAAATCGTATTTATATATTTATAATTCATATACATGCCCTACCTGTGAGTTTAGAAAATAAAAGCTACACACTGTATAGACACTCTTAACTCATAGCTGTAGGCAACATTTTTGGATGGAATTTCTCCCCCAATAAATTAACGGCATATTTTATGTACATGAAGGCTAAACTGCATAAAGACAGTTCAGTTTCCCAGATATGCATCTCCTTTTAGGGCAGGTTTATAAATTTAAAAAGGCAAGACAAATGTACACCTCAGAATCACTTTCTTACCTACAAGAGTTGTCATGTAATTTCTGTGAAGTTTCTGATACATGCATTTATGTAATACTGGTATTGAAGGCAATAAAGCAATATATACTTTTAATGTCGTGGCTCAATAAAGGCTTCATTGTCATTCCAATCTGATTCTTGATACAGTGATTCATAACTTCTCTAAAAATTAAAATTTCAATGGGACACTGTGTTAAAGAGACTCTAAATAGATTTCTTAAAATATTTCCCTGAAATATCCTTTACATAAGACAAATTTCACTAACATTAGATTAAGTAAAAAGGGGAAAAAAAGAATTAAACATGGTACAAGTGTGCATGAAAACTAATGCTCCTCAGCCAGTCTTCATGCCTTAGGAGCCATGAACAGAATGCTTAAAACCAACAAACAATTTCACACTCTGTGGCAGCCATCTGTGAAGCCAGTTATACTAAACTACTTCTACAGTTGATTGTAAACTTTGGTTTATTTTTATTTGAGTTCTCATTGTACAGCAAGCATGAAAAAAAGAAAGAGTGGAGTCCATGAGGAGATGAACTGTCAGTCTGTCTTTAATCTGGCATGATGAGACACCTGGTCAGTCAGGCCTGCTTTGATAGAGTTTGTTACAGACTGCCTTATGTTTTCCTCCATCAAATTATCACCCAGGGGCTTCAATACCTGTGGTATGAGAAATGTGCAAAACAAACAAAAACATGAGGTAAAAAAAGAGTTACATATAAAAATAGATATAAAAATTCAATCAAAGCAATGAAGAAAATAACCAGGAATGTGGGAAATAAAAAGGTGCTTCTCCCAAAAAAAGTTATGATGCTACAAATAATGCAGTTAGACATTTTATAATGCAACAAAAATTACTTTCCTCCTATTCAAACCATTTACAATTCCTATGAGATGGATGTGCAATTCCATACCCTATATGCAGCATCAAATCTGGTATGTATACAGCATTTATGCAGACCGGCCCAGACGGTCCTGCTTATTGTCCTACATGTATAAGTGTGAACACTTCGGATAGAGAAAAAAGTTAAAAATACTGTCTAATTTTTCTTCTTGTTATTGTTGGATGACAGTCTCTGTCGCTGTGCTGATGAAAGAGCACGATGAACCATTCGACGTCTAGTAACTTCAAACAGTTTGGAAAACACCTAAAACATGGAGTGATTCGTTAGGAGAATGACTCAGAGTGCCTTGAAGTTAAAGAACTTAAGACTACAAGAATTTGAGACTTTGTAGGTTTCTCACCTTCCTGGGACTCCTCTGAAGCAAAAGAAAAGAGAAATGCAAAAGAATTTAGACAAGTGTTGACACAGCACAGATCTTCTGACTAGTGATCATCTTACCTCAACTATACTGAAAATAATTTTACACACTTTAGATTCTTCCATTTAGTTGTTTTGTAATAATGGCACCTCTAAAATCCTAGAATCAATGCTGTATGGGAGATGAGTGGTTTTCAAAAGAAGACAATGTACAACTACAGAAATTCATGTTGCAGTAAATTAGTAATGGTCCAACATTTTTAAAGTAGGTAATATTTTAAGTGACATTGTGATAGCTTTTTTTTTGAGGTTGTGATAGCTTTTAATCCATCTTCTGTCAGAAGATATCAAAAGAATATAAAGAATGAGATTATTTTTAAGATATAAAAATTTAAATTTTACAAATATCCAGACACAAGTTTCCAAATCAGATCTGAATAAATAGAGCATTTCTACAAAGAAGAAATATTAAATCCAAATTAATATAGTGGGTCACTGTATAAAATAATAATGACATTATTAATAGAAAAGTCAACATCCAATCAACTTCTTCAGTCTTTGAATTTAAAGCCAAAACCAACATGGACCTGCATATCTTAGATCTTCAAATAAGCCCAATACTTCATCAGCCCAGAAATGGTATCTGAAAACACCTTTTATAACTGTCCATCAGTAATATCTGTAGTTTTCATTCTGGTCCTTGACATGATGCTCAAGTATTTCACGATGATCATTTTAATGACAACATCCTTAAATGAAATTTTCTGAACACAGGCAATTCCAGACAACAGTTGGCTGATATACAACAAGGCTTTCCTTAGTAGACACTTGTCAGGCCCAACTTTGAATTCTGGTTTGAGGTAAAAAATCCTGATTTGAATTCTGGTTGAGATAACGGATTATGATTAAGAAAAGCTGGTTCTCTGTTTGTGGTGCTTTGCTTTGTTCATTAGTATTTCCATAGTATAGAGGTCAAACAAAGTTTCTTTGATGTAAGAATTCCCTATAAGATTGTTCCTTGTAGTACATCAGTAAATCACTACTAACTTCATGGAAGGCAATGAAGACCCAATATTTTTCCTGGAATAGAAGCATGCCTTGGTTCTTGCCAATATTAGTAAGAAACTTCTTTTGCTTTCCTAAAGCAAAAGAATTACACTTCCAAACTTCTTTCCTTACCTTCATAACTCTTGCACTAATTATATTTTCTTTTCTTAAAAAAAAAAAAAATGCTTAAAGACTCTGGCCCTGCCCACTTGTCTGGTATAATCAGGCCTATGACTAAGAATCTATCCAAAGGATATTACAGATGTAAGCCAACCAAAGCACACTATAATTACAACTTTAAAGGGGAAAAAAAACAGTTCATACTTTATATTCAAATTATGCATCTAAACAAAAGGAAAATATCCTTTTACCATTCTCCATATAAAGGAAGAGTAGGTGTGCAAATACTGGGAGTGGGGAATGGGGGACTGGAAGGAGGGGTGGGGAGTCACAGGGATAGGATTAGTCACTGAAAAACCAAAAGACAGATACCAACCTGTTCCCATAGTGTTTCAGCAATCTGATCAATCATTGTTCCAATTTCTCTGAACTCCCCAGAGTATTTAACATATGCCCAAGTACAAAGAGACGTCAGTGCTAACCCCATGACAAGGTTACACAAGACGGCTATAGAGTTTAGGCCAACGAAGCCAGTCAGTCCTGAGATTATATACATAGCAAACATGACTGCAAACAGTGTGGCAGGGGTACGAGCAGCATAGAAGATATTTTTGCCATCATTGTGCTTTATAAAATTTGCATAGGTTTCTTCTATTTCAGCCTCAAGCTGGTCCTGATAACGACGGCAGAATTCATCTCCACCCATTTTTTTTACTGAACGAAACTGTTTAATCGCCACTTCCTTGAGATCCAGGTGTCTTCGCTCCAGATCTGAAGGTGCAATGTAAGGCTTGTCCCCACCACATACCTGTACAGGCAGGGTTACATTAGGACAGATTACATGCTGGAAATAATTCACACTTGAAAGAAATTCCCTGATCATAATTTTTAATCTCAAAGAGTCAAACCACCTACATGGTTTAGTTTTAAATCTGTTCATAATATTTCACACATTATCATAACCTACTTATTTCTTATATGTTTAACTGACTCAAGCAAAATAAACTTTCCAAAGTTAATTATATTGGTATTAATGATATACAATAAAGACAAAAAGAATTATACTGCAATCTGTACCTGACTTCACCTGACCCAGCAATACACCAAGAGAGTACAAAAGACTGCTGGCAAGAAAGTGGGTAAAAGATAACATAAAAAAGGTACTTTAATGTTTGAGTTAGCAAGCTTAGCAAAGAAATTGCTATTGCCCTTAAGCTGATGTTGCTTGCATCAGAAGCTACTAATAACAGCACTCTGAATCATGTGTCAGAAAATATTTCAGTGTGGTCTATGTAATAACTTACTACCCATATCCTGCACTCTAACCATGGGAATTATATTCTTAGTTTATTTCCAGCAGAGATGATAAAGGGAAATTTGGGAATGATATAACATGACAATGTATAAGGAGCACAAATTGGTTCAATTATTTTAAATATAAAAATCTTCTATCTTACTCTAGTGTCAAATTTAAATTTTAGTTACAAACCTGCTCCATACTTTTGCAATAGATCTCTCTTGCTCCTGCTACTGCAGCAAGATTATTAGCTTCAGCTGTTGCCTAAGAAATAAAATAAAATGTGCCAATTTTATGTGAAATACCTGATAACTATAAATTCTGATTAAGACAATAAATTATGTACAATGACCAAGTCGGAAAATGAATCAGAGAAAATATTATCAACTTCCAGTTTTCCTTTCTAATGGAAGGAAACACCAGTATAAAGGATATAATAATTGCTTCTATAGAACTACCTGCTTAATTTTGTTTTGCTTAGGTTTGTTAAAAGTGGGTTTGTAGAAAATACCACATAGGCCCAGGAAATTATAGAGAATTAAACAGATACAACCCTAAAATGTGTCAAGTCCCCAGGTGCAAAGAATCAAGAATTACTCATATGGTCCTCTCTCTCATAATCAGTATTACACACAAGATACATTTTTAAATCCACAAAACTGCTTATTGTATGGGTTTTATGAAAAAACAGTTTAATCCACTATAAAACTGAGAAACTGCCCAAAGTAGCAAATTTTTAAAGAAATGAATTAGGTTAAAATAACATTGTCCCTAAAGAACAACTTTTTTAAAAAAAGAAAAACAAAATCTATATTCACTAGAACCAGATGTGAATCATTAATATCAAGAGAAAATAAGCCTCATTTTAAACAACTCATTGTCAAAGACTCAGCAGAAGCAAGGCCCTTGGTTTGGCAAGGCCCATATGAAGCTATCTTCTGAAGCAGAAATTCTCCTACACTTTTTGAGCAACTGAAGAGAAGGCACCGAGGACCCTCATTTCTGGTGTGCAAGGTGTGCAACCTGTAGTTACAAAAACTCATTAAAACTTCAGGACCCACGCCTTAAGTATCTAAAATGCATTTGCATGGAAAGAAACACTACCCCATTTCCAGCATTTATCTCTAAAGCAAAGATTTGTTTTTCTCCTTCGTAAATAAATGTATGTACAACACACACACTACCTGAAGCATGGACTTTGGATGTGGAAGTTCCTCTCCTTGATAAATTTTAATGTAAGCCTAAAAATACAGAAGACTCATTATATTCATAGGTTATGCAATTTGGCTCCACATCCCCAGAGAAAGAAAAATCATTAAATAGAAAAATGATTCACACTATTATAAGTTTCTAGGCTTTAAAAATCATACACTCTCATTCCAACAGAGTTAACCCTATTCTGAACATTATTAAGTGTGATGTTGCTAAATAATATCCTAGAGAAATGTCTCTAAATATAACTCCAACTTGGCATAAAAGTTATGTCTCATATTTAAAAGTTATATATAAAATGTCATCTACTTTATGAAAAGAAATCCATAATTCTCCCCTACTACCAACATTTCAAATAAATATGTAAGAAAATATTTTAACTCAGTATTTTACTTTGACCAGCTTAAAGTATACTTCAGTTCAAGGGGAAAAAAATTACTGAATTTGTGGTTTAAGAGTAAGAAAGAAAGATGAAAGTTTTTAAGTAAGTTCCATATAGGAATCTTTCACCTCAACTTTCTACTGACTCTAATTCATAACTGAACAAAGATAGTATGAAAGTGATCAAGTGTCCATTAAATAATACAAAAATACACTCTTAGTTAACTGTATTTCCCTTCTGTCTATTTACAACTACAATGAATAAATACAAACCTCTACAATAGTCTTGCTCTGGCAAGCAAGCTATAAAGACTAGAGAACAGCAGAGGGGAAAAAAAAATCTATGCATAATTTACTTGAGCTCAAACCCAGTCTGGATACTTTCAGCTGCTCTTATCAAGTCCCAGACTCTGAGAGAAGGCTTTTGTGAGAACTCAGGATACAGAATTATGCTCCCAATACCTATTATCATTCTAAAATGATAGAGTGGTATTATAATATTATGGTGAATGTTTCTTCTTTCCATATCAGAGCTGGAGAAAAAGTAGGATAACTCTACAAAGAAATAAAATCACTGTCCAGAAGATACATGTTGTCTGCTACAATCTTAGATATTCTTAAATACTGATACATCCAATTCAAGGCAAAGAAATATAAATTTTACTTTTTTGCTTTAAAATAAAGATAAGAAATTTCTTGTACATACAGATGAGTTTTAAGTCAGCTATATTTCTAACTTAGACAAAGCCATTTAATGTTAAGAATTTTCCTACCTTAAAGTATTCTACAAGATCTCTACAAGTGACTTTAGATCCACTTATCTCTTTTTCTACTAAATTTTCTGGGGCAAGCAGCAATGGAACCAGATTTCGAAGCTCTCGTTTAAACTCTTCATCAATATCTAGTGGACATGAAATTAGTCAACATGTTAGTAAAAAAAAAAAAAAAAAAAAAAAAAAAGTAAAGTCCCCATTGGTAAGAGTTAATAAAATTCTATTTCATAAAATAAAAATATGCTACTTAAGTGTAGATTCATTTCAAAAAACTCATCCAAACACGTCACACTGTCATATCTCCTAGGAAAAAATATAACCACCCCTCCACTCTACTACCCCACTTCCCTCATCTCCCAATAATTCTTTCAGCCCAAATAATACATAAAACTGTGGCCTACCAGAACAAATTCCACATCAAGTATTTTAACTAAACTATCCTTTCCAAATGGCAAGCAATTCATGAAATTGTATTAAATTTTAATACTAAATTTTGTTTCTCCAGCCATACTGTTAAAAGTTTTGTCAATCCTCAAGCCTTTTGCCATCATGCTCAAAATAATCCTAAAACATACACAAAAAAATTACACCATCACCCTCGAACAGACTTAAATCTAATTACATCAATATAATATATTGGTAATGCTTTTTAGCAGACTGCAATCAGATGAAATACTGAAATGTTCTTAGCCTTCAGTATTTTTAGGACATCAGTGCTGAGCAAAAGACCACCTTATAAAATGTTAATCAATATGCCAGGTGTTTGCAACAAACCAATACATTACAATCACACCATTAATAATGCATCAAAATGTCCTCCAGTATAAAAGAAAAAATTTAAGGAACCATGCATTTTTTTTAACTTTCAGCCTCTAAAACTTAAGTTCTGATTTTAGCAAGAATGGGAATTCCCACCTTTCAATCTCCCATCAAAACTAGGATTAGTTGCAACTTTAAGACCAGGATGTGGCAAAAGGAAGCAACCAAGATTTGAGAAACAATTGTGAATGTGCTTCCTTACATTCTGTAGCTCTTCATGTTGATTTTGTTTTACCTGGGGACAGAAGGAGACAAGGTGAAGGAGCGAACAAGAGAAAAACACATTTTTTTAAGAAAACACACATACATACTCACATGCATGCACACTAACTCATATGCTAGTCTAGATGGGTGTTTCTTGACAATAAAATTTTACTAAAGACCCATTTCTAACCATTTGATAAGACCCTACTCTGTCTTAAACCAAAAAAGATTTTTTTCCCATGTTAGCTGCCAAGGATATGAATAAATACAAATAATAATTAATCATAAGATCTAACACCAGAACAACAGGTGTGGTTGTGATTTATAAACCAGTAAATAAATTAAGAATTTGCCTTTAAAGTATTTTAAATGACTTCAGACTATACTACAAAGCTAAAGTAATCAAGACAGTATGGTACTGGCACAAAAACAGAAATACAGATCAATGGAACAGGATAGAAAGCCCACAGATAAACCCACGCACATATGGTCACCTTATCTTTGATAAAGGAGGCAAGAATATACAGTGGAGAAAAGACAGCCTCTTCAATAAGAAAACATAGGCAGAACACTCTATGACATAAATCACAGCAAGATCCTTTTTGACCCACCTTCTAGAGAAATGGAAATAAAAACAAAAATAAACAAATGGGACCTAATGAAGCTTAAAAGCCTTTGTACAGCAAAGGAAAACACAAACAAGACCAAAAGACAACCCTCAGAATGGGAGAAAATATTTGCAAATGAAGCAACTGACAAAGGATTAATCTCCAAAATTTACAAGCAGCTCATGCAGCTCAATATCAAAAAAACAAACAACCCAATCCAAAAATAGGCAGTACTAAATAGACATTTCTCCAAAGAAGATAGACAGATCGCCAACAAACACATGAAAAAATGCTCAACATCACTAATCATCAGAAAATGCAAATCAAAAGTACAATGAGGTATTACTTCACACCAGTCAGAATGGACATCATCAAAAAATCTATGAACAATAAATGATGGAGAGGGTGTGGAGAAAAGGAACTCTCTTGCACTTTTGGTGGGAGTTTCAATTGATATAACCACTATGGAGCATAGTATGGAGGTTCCTTAAAAAACTAAAAATAGAATTGCCATAGGATCCAGCATTCCCACTACTGGGCATACACCCTGAGAAAACCATAATTCAAAAAGAGTCATGTACCACAATGTTCATTGCAGCTGTATTTACAATAGCCAGGACATGGAAGCAACCTAAATGTCCATCAACAGATGAATGGATAAAGAAGATGTGGCACATATATACAATGGAATATTACTC
>NC_041225.1:55433260-55461991 GCF_002837175.3 Physeter macrocephalus
TTGAGGATGTGGGGAGGGGGAAGGGTAGGCTGTGACAAAGTGAGAGAGTGGCATGGACATATATACACTACCAAACATAGAATAGATAGCTAGTGGGAAGCAGCCGCATAGCACAGGGAGATCAGCTCCGTGCTTTGTGACCACCTAGAGGGGTGGGAGGAAGGGAGACGCAAGAGGGAAGAGATATGGGAACATGTGTATATGTATAACTGATTCACTTTGTTATAAAGCAGAAACTAACACACCATTGTAAAGCAATTATACTCCAATAAAGATGTTAATAAATAAATAAATAAATAAAGCAGTGTTGCTCAAACTTGGGAAAAAAAAAGTATTTAAAATGGCAAAGAGAAAAACACAGTACTAATTTGCCTACAAATAAAAAGGTCAGCCCCTGAGCAAAACAACAGATAAGGCGAAAAGCTCCAATGCAGTCCAAAGAGCCTTAAAAATTTATTAGGATTTCGGCACTCACTCCAAATGATTATTTATGATTTATGCTAGTTTATCAGTGTTTTGCAGAAGAGAAACTGCTATGTATTTTCTGGAAGGAAATCCTAATGTTAGATTTTTAATAACTACTTATCCCAATATAACTCACATATTCTCCCAAACTCTTCTCAAAAACCATTCTATAAAACATGCACCATTCGTAATCAACAAAATCTGGAAACTACCTAAATCTCCATCAAGAGTAGAATGGAAAACCTGTTGCCTGTTCATACAATGGAATACTGCATAGCAATGAGAATAAGTGAACTAAACTACATGCAACAATATGGATTAATCTCAGAAATGTAATACTGGGATAAAGAAGCTGGACACAAAAGAATACATACTGTATATGATTCCTTTCATAAAAAGGTCCAAAAACAAAGCCTGTTGGAGGTCAAAAGAGTAATGAAGGGTTTGGTGGGGGGAGGCGCGTGGGAGTTAGTGGATACAGGCAGTTGCTTCTGGGTGGTTACATGGCTATGTTCAATTTGTACAAACTCCTCAAGCTGCACACTTACGACCTGAGTACTTTTCTGTATCGCTTCAATAATATATTTTAAAACCTCCTTATCTTTGAAGTACATAATTCTGAATTTAGTTAGTATGCCTGATGTACTGTGGGTTAATTTCTTCTGAACAAACCAGAGAAAATGCTCATGAATGAAATTATTTCTGACAAGTCTAGAAACGCCTTTCAAATAATCCAAGAAATGAGGAGTTGGTTTTGATCTCATTTTAGGATTAAGAAAAATTACATTATACCCTAAGTCTTTGAATGTGGCTGCAAAATTAAATGCATTTTTCCATAGTAAACAAACAAAATTTTATTACCCCAAAGAGCTAAACCTCCTACTTATGAATAAAGGTATTTTTATGTATCTTTTGTGGACGTCAGTAGGTAGGTAGTATCTGACCTGAGGGTTTCCCGAAATACTTCCATAGGAGGGTACCTTTAGGAATAAAGGATCATGTTGGTGATGTTATTTTCCAGGAATGACTTGATGTGGCATTTTGCATACGCCAGACCAGGAGTTTGGAAATTTGGGTCCTACTCCCAGTTATCAATAATTAGTGAAGTGACCAAAGGCAAGTCACTTTTATGGGTCCCAGTTTTGGGGGGTGTGTGTGTGTGTGTCTGTGTGTGTGTGTGTGTGTGTGTGTGTGTGTGTAAAGGCTATACTAGATAATGTTTAAGATCCCTTTGTGTGTGTGTGTGTGTGTGTGTGTGTGTGTGTGTGTGTAAAGGCTATACTAGATAATGTTTAAGATCCCTTTGTGTGTGTGTGTGTGTGTAAAGGCTATACTAGATAATGTTTAAGATCCCTTTTTTCTCTATATGCTGCCACTCTACGAGATAGTATTCCTTGGAAAGGGAGTCTTACATCATCTGTGTTCAATGCATCCACACTAGATTATCCAGCCTGTCCCAAATGCTCAGAAGCTCAGCTGGGCCAGAAAGAGAAATGCATGCAACTTGAGCAGATCAAAAAGTTAGTTTACTTCAAACTTTTATCCTTTGAATATTGATTTATTGAAGGGGCAGTTGGCTCTGGAGAGAAATATCCATTCCTTAACTTCTCCTTGAGGGCATTTCTATTGTCCTCTTTCACAGGAGTGCGACCAATTTACTTCTCATCAATTATGTATGCAGTTATCTGGGTTAACCTGGGATACTCAATTTGTTCCAATGACACTTAGAGGTTGGCAGTCTAAGCAGCAGTCCAGACAGTCCACACCTGCACCTGGGGCTTGGTGCTTATGCTCTCCTCTCTAAGAAATGGGGGCTTACCTGCAATCTCTTTTCAAGGAATTGTTTTCCACCTTCCAAACCATATGAATGTTCATAAGGATAACTCCAGTCTCGAATCAAAAACATTAGTGTCTACAGAAAGGGAAAAAAACTGAAATCATTTCTTATAAAATTTTACCAAAAATTACTACTTTAATAACTGAAGCACCCCTTACTCCCCAGAAACAATCCTTATCAAAAGTCATAGTAACCAAATGGCTTAATACTACTCATAGTTATATCAAGAACCTACATAAGCCAACAATACTCCCAGCTCCTATACCAAGAAACTACCTCGAGAACCTCACTGTGTATAAAGAGTCACCGCAAGCAATAATACGGGATATTTTAAAAAGAAACAAAAGACATATCAGGGTATACAGATCATAATTTTAAGTCAAGATTGTGTAACTAGAAGACCAACTAACCTAATTCTAGACCAATTAGTTCATTTCACAGAATTTTTTTATTCCTATATGCTTAAGTTCCTCAACTCAGCACTACTGACACTTTGGGTCAGATAATTCTTAGTTGTGCACGGCTGTCCTACATTTTGTAGGCTGTTGAACAGCATGTCTGGCCTCTATAAACTAGATGCTAATGGCATGAACTTCCTCCCCAAAACTGTGACAACCAAAAACGTCTCCAGACACTGGCAAATGCCCTCTGGGTGGCAAAATTACCCCAGTTCAGAAAAACTGATATCGGCCAAATAGAGTATATTTCATCATATACACAAAATGACACCATAACCTGACCAAATATTTCATAAAAGTGATCACTTGAGCCAGACAAGACTGAGTCAGAATCAATGTAACCCACTAACAGAATCACCAGTGATGCTATCACTGGTGGACTTCACACACTGATGAGCAAACAGGGTGGAGTCATTCTCACCTACTATAACACAACTAAACAAATAGTACAATGTCTACTTACAAATTACACTTATTTCAAAAAAGAATCTACCTGAAATTAGCTCTGTTTTTTTTTAATCTCTAATGATAAGACTCCACAGAAGCAAGCAGAGCATATGCTTCTCAAATCAAGGTTAATTTCTGACTTAATATTCTGTACCTAGCATTTAAAAGTAATGAAAAAACACATGGGGGAGAGATATAATAAATTCTGAAACTCTTCTATTTGAAACAAAAATAAAGAATAACAGGTCTAACCTCAACTTGTAATATACCACCCCCCCCACACACACACACACACACGCACGCACATGTACAACCAATAACATTTTCTAGTAGTTTATCACATATAAAATAAACTTACATGACTGTCTCAAGTTTTGGAAGTAATATCCAGTTAAGAGAAATGTTATTAACCTCTTTAAGTAAAAGTATTAAGAACCAGTCTATATTCATTTATTCTATTTCCTATCTTGTAAGCTGCTACTCATAAGATGGTGATGACATTACCATAAATTAGTTTCAATTCCACTAGATCTGTTGCTAAAAATGAGTTTCGCATAATGTCCTCATATCTCCAGACATACAAGATAATAGCTTTTCATTGAATAAATTTTTTTTTTAATGATAAAATATTTACCTGAAATGGCTTCTGGTAGATTTCTTCCATTGCAAGTCTGCCGTATTCTGTAAATAACTATTAAATCAAATTATTTAAAATAATGCCCCCGAAGAGGTTGAAAGAAGACATCTGTAAAGCTATTCTATATCAGACGACTAGATGTCAGAGCCTTTAAAATCATTTGAAAGCCAAGCATTTAATTTTTTAAGACTGCGTATACTTTAAAATTTCTTCTAGTTAAGAAGTCGTACATCTGTTTAAAACCATATAATAGTCAATCTTCTTACAATATTACAGGTTCTTGGTGTAAAGTCACAACAAAGTGGGAATTAAATTTTCAATACTTTGGCATACGTTCTTTGAGACATACATACTTGCAAGTGTTGAAGATCATCTTCTTGAATATTTTGAGACAAATTATACACCTGTTAAAACAAATTTTTGTTTTTATTATTGTTTTACTTTGAATACCCAGCTGTGTATAACTTTACTTGTGGAAATGAAGGCTATTTTACACCTGAGCACAAATGAATGACTCAGTCACTATCTTAACCAGTGGTCCGTGAAAAGAATTTTCTTTTTTTCCTAACACTCAGGATAAAACATTAAGGGGGAAGCAGTGGTGGTAAACTATGTAAAAATCATGAATATACGCATATGGGGCCAAGAAGGTAGCAGACATTAAGAAAAAAAAAAAGTATATTACACAGTAAGTTTCTTTAATGTTATAACATGATTTTTTTTTTTAAGTGAAGAGTTTCCCCAACTACCCAACTGTTTTTCTAAGTCAATGAATATGAAGGGCATAGTTCTATTGGTTTGGCCGAAAAGTTCATTCGGGTTTTTCTCTGTAAGATGTTACAGAAAACCCCAACAAACTTTTTGGCCAACCCAATGCAAAGATAAATTCCTCCCTGGAGCATTCATAGTATATAGTTTATGGTTTATTCAGTGGGTGCCTCAACTAACTTGACTCTAATATTATGGTTATCGTTTTACTTAAGCAAACTCAGTCTAAATAACATGAAAATTTTACCAGACTGTGGTAGCTAACACACACACACACACACACACACACACACACACACACACACAGAGGTAGCACTCTTCCACTTTCCAAGGCCCATAGACCAGAGCTGATAACGGAAACTTAAGTACTCTCAAGAAACAGCAATTGGAGAAGATTCACTAGGTCCAATCCTTCTGAGTCAGGTCTTTAAAAGATGACCTAGACCACCAAAGGAGAAAAGTGGGTGTCCATAGTTGTCACCTCTGCTAGGAAATAACTTATATCTAAGAAAACAGGGTTACTCCAAATATAGAACAATTTGTTCTAAAAGCAAATAAGTGATAATCTAACTTAATCACTTGGAGGTCAAGAATATAAACAGCCAGTATAGCCCAGCAAACCTAAAATGATATTCTCAGTTGACTAATTCCAAACAGGCTCTTAAAAAGTAATTAATGATGAGGTGATTAAACTCTAGATTTAAACTTAAAAACTGAAAGCATAACCAACCTATTCTCACCCTTATGGGTCTTAGCTTTTAGGAAATAGGACCAGATCCTTCCATTGTCAGGGCCAGGTTGTAAACAGCAAACAGAAAAGAAGATTTGTTTATTGTAGATCATTCGTATTTAGCATACTGTGTTGTACTTAATAGATGCTCAGTAATTATTCTTTGAAAGAATAAATGACAAAGGGATCAATTTGTCATTGATCTATCAGCCAGATAACTTATGTAAGGAAGGAGAGAAATCTAGCCTCAAGAATCAGGAAAGAAGCAATAATAAAAACTAATTTTAGGGACTTCCCTGGTGGTCCAGTGGTTAAGACTCTGCACTCCTGGGACTTCCCTGGTGGCGCAGTGGTTAAGAATCCTCCTGCCAACGCAGGGGACACAGGTTCGAGCCCTGGTCCGGGAAGATCCCACATGCCACGGAGCAACTAAGCCTGTGCGCCACAACTACTGAGCCTGCACTCTAGAGCCCGTGCTCTGCAACAAGAGAAGCCACCACAATGAGAAGCCCGCGCACCACAACGAAGAATAGCCCCCACTCGCCGCAACTAGAGAAAAGCCCACGCACAGCAACACAGCCATAAATAAATAAATAAATAGATAGATAAACAAATTTATTTATTTATTTATTTATTTATTTATTTAAAAAAAGACTCCGCGCTTCCAATGCATGCGGGCACAGGTTCGGATCCCTGGTTGGGGAACTTAGATCCCATATGCCGCACGGTGTGGCCTTAAAAAAGAAAAAAAAAATTAATCTTCTTGATTATTTAGTTTACAAACCACTTTCTTATGCATTATCTCATTTGGATCTCATTTCTGACTGCACACAAAACCACATGTGAGATAGGCAAGATGGGCAAAATCTTTGTTTTACAATAAGAAAGTGGCTGAATAGCTTTATGTGGTTGTCCAAAACCAGTTCTCTTGCTGTCATAAAGTTGAATAAACAAGAGAACACCATGGTATAAGTTTTAGGACAGAGAACTTATAATTTAATGCAAGCCACAGAGACAGTTAATCTGAAGGGCTATAATGTGATAATATAAACACAAAGATGTGGCTTCTGCTTGCCTCAAGAAATGGCAGTTGTGCTGCCCCACAAGATCAGAGAAAAAGAGGTAGGACAAACTGAAAAAAAGACTCTGAGGGTCCCTGATAACATCACTTAGTTTGTAGTGACAGATATTCCCATCCCTATGATAAAAAGAAGCCACTTCGCTTTTATCTCATAATAATTCCAAAACTTGTTTCCACTCTGACAGCTAGATACTTCGAATTGAGGAAGAGAGGAAATGGGAACTTTAATAGAAACTGGTCATACATTCCAGATATTAATGGAAAGCACAAAAATTCCAAGACATTGTGATGGTATCACCTATAATCTACCATCCATAAGAAATATTTCTTATCTCAGGAGAAGCACATACTTTTTAAAATATTTGCAAATATACATCTTGATAAATCAACAGCTGGACCTAACCACCATACTTCAATAATTCATTTTTCAGCCAGAGAAGTATCAACCACAGATGAGCTCAGGAAACAGAAAGTAAAGAAATAAAAAATGACCTGTGGTGGTTTAATTAAGTGCAATTAGTCTAAATTATACAGAAAAGAGATGGCCTAGCTTGAAGAGACTAGAACTTGATAGAACACCAAACATAAGTAGGGTACAGCATAAGTGAAAAAACAGAAAGGATTTTACCCCTTTCTAAATGAAACAGGTGCTTTTAGTCCTTAGTTTATTATATAAACATCATTAAGGTTTCCTAAATACAAGTTAATTATTATGCCTCTACCTCCATTAGTTCAAATAATCATGTACTAGTTGTCATACATATCAAGTAGAAAACTAAATTTAATTACTTGGTTTTGTTGTTTGTTTGGTTGGTTTAGCCAAAAAATAAAGAAACACTATATTTTACTGTGTATGACTGAATTCAATTGAATTCAATATCAACTGAATATCCTTGAATTCAATTAAGGATAACATGCAATAATATATATTCCTTTAAAAAGAAAAAAGCATAGATGATATGATGAAATACCAAAGGGATTGGCTACTGGTTCACTGCTTCCCTGGTAAGCACTAAAAGTATGAAATTTCACATTGTAAGCCAGAACAGCAAGCATAGCAATGTAAATGACCAATACTAAATGTAAATAGTTTCTCTAATTTTAATCCTTTTTTTCCTTCAATCAAAAGGCATTTTGAGGAAGAGCAAAGGTATTAGGATTATCTGACCTGACCATACCACAGCATCTCTGTATCTCACCTGGACAGAGCTAGTCATAGTGCTCAGAGCAAACACTGTTGCACAATCTTTGATAGTTGACTGGCTATCAAAGGCACCCTGGGTATCCATTAGCAGCACAGCCACCTAGGAATTTAAAAGTTTAAAATACTAAGTAAAAAATTCACCAATACTGACTATAAAAGTCAAATATAAAATGGTTAATATCAAAATCAGTAATTAAGTCAAGAAAAGTCCTCTAAGTATCTCACACATTTTGATAATAATCCACATATGTTAAAAGTTATCAGATATTAATAGTTCTTGTTGTTTTGCTCAAGAAAGAATATGGAAGAAAAAAATACTAAAAAACTATGAAGAGAAACTCACTTTTGTTCCATTCGGTCTGTCGATCACAAACACTTCATTCCAGACTTGTATGCCTGTTGTTTCTCTTTCACAACCACCTCGCCATGTAAAGCCAGTCAATGGTTCATTGTTTCCACCAATCCAACTTTGAGAATCCTGTTAAAGTCAAGCATAAACAGAAAATAAAACACACAAAAATAAGAACTCAAAAGGAATATAAGAAATCACCCACTCTTCACAACATTGTAAATCAACTACACTTCAGTAAAAATTAAAAAAAAAAAAAAGAAAGAAAAAAAGAAATCATCCACTCATTTTACATATGAGGAAGGTACATCCAGGGAGATAAAATATACTGTAACATTACACAAGTAGTTACAAAAACAGTCCCAAATCCCATCTAGGGTGTTTTGACTAAGAGAGATGTGGTCTTCCTCCAAACCTGAAACTTCTTGAATAGCTCACATTTTCATACTCTAGGCTTCCAGATAAGTGGGGTCACACCCATTTCCCCCATTTTGGAAAGATTTCCTATGTTTAAAAATCATAAAAAATAGATACTAGCTATTTCGATACCTCCTTGTACAAAACTAAGTTCCAGACAGAATGGCTGTCAAAACAGCGTTGCTCTCTTAGAATAGCTTATACTAAAATGTTTTCACACTGCCTTAATTTTCTCTTTAAAAAATATCAACTTTAAAAATAACCACGAGACTTGTTTGAAACCTGATTCAAACAATCCAGCTATAAAACTCTTTTTTGAAACCAAAAGGGAAGTCTGAATCCAGACTGGGTATTATATTAGACGGTGTTAAGCTGGGGTAAAGGTGATTGCTTGGTGTGACAATGGTTTTGTGGTTGTATTAATAATAATAATAAAGTCCTTAACTGTTAAATATTCAAGTATTTATGGTGAAAGAATATGCCTAGAATTTGCTTTAAAATATTTCAGCAAAAAAAAAAGAATAAAAGGGCAGAGAGAAAAACAGATGAAACAAGACCAGCAAAATGTTGACAGGTATACTGGGGTTCATTATACTCTACTATTTTTGGGTATATTTAAATTTTTCCATAATAAAATGTTTTAATGTACGTCACAGGGCTAGACTGTTATAATTAAATATTATAAAATTATATAAAAGTTACTATACCATAAGGTAATTTATCTAGAAAATTAAATCTGGAATATAATAAATGAGTTAACTTTTGACATATATTAAGAGCCCTAGGGACTTCCCTGGTGGCACAGTGGTTAAGAATCTGCCTGCCAATGCAAAGGACATGGGTTTGAGCCCTGGTCTGGGAAGATCACACATGCCGCGGAGCAACTAAGCCTGTGTACCACAACTACTGAGCCTGTGCTCTAGAGCCAGCGAGCCGCAACTTCTGAAGGCTGCACGCCTAGAGCCCGTGCTCCGCAACAAGAGAAGCCACCGCAACGAGAAGCCCGTGCACCACATCGAAGAGTAGCCCCTGCTCGCCACAACTAGAGAAAGCCCGTGCGCAGCAACAAAGACCCAACACAGCCAAAAATAAATAAATAAAATAAATAAATTTTTTTTAAAAAGAGCCCTATACTTTAAGTATACTTAAAGTCCATATAGCCTTTTCTCAAAGTACCTCCCCCACAGGAAAAATTCCTTTGTTTCAGAAATACTTCTAATAAGCTTTACTATATAGTCCAAAACAGAGATCAAAGTTCAAATTAGGGGTGGAAAAAAGATGGGTATGGTAGGCTCAATGAGGGATGAAGCAATTTATGAAAACGAGATACAAGGTGGGGAAAAAAAGTGTTGTCCAGACCATCACTATCTAATGTGAAGATCCGTCTTAAACGTCAAACCAGCTATAATTATTATTATCCCACAAAACTCCCATCCCCAGTAGGTTACCAATCCTATTAACTACAAAATTCTCTTGGATTCTCTTCTTCACTTTCAGTATCTGCAACTTTTGACCCTCATCCCTCTGTTGGTCACAAGGCTGCCTGCCACATGCCACAATTCTATTCACATTATATACTATGGACTTGTGCTTCAGGAGGCACCCTTACAGGGATTATGGTCTTGGCCCTGGGCTATACTTTAGATGCCCCAAATAGCCTGGAACCTCCCTGTCATACTCTCCAACCCATCCTTCCCATAGCCACTTAATTTTCTCAACAAGAAATGTAATCTTGCCATTGTCCTACTAAAAAGTCATCTGTGGCTCCCCATTTATTTACAGGACCATCTAGAGACCTGTTGCATACAATCCACCTTTAACTTACTTTTTCTATCTCTGCTCCTGATAGTACTCATAAGTTCCCCCAACACACACACACACACACACACACACACCCCTCTTCCAGTTTCTACCACTCCAAAAAGGTCACTATTCCCAAATACATATGTTGTTTAGCATCTCTATACCTTTGTTCCACCTGCTGTCTGCCTAGACTGAGCCAGCTGTCAAGAAACTCTGACTTTTGTGGACTCTTAAAGCATATTACCGACACTGCAGGTGGTTATCTTTAAATAGCTTTGCACTGCAGTTCTTGTGTGAATACTGAGAGCACGGGCTGTAAACTCCATTTTTGTTTACAAAACTATTCCTACCAATGTGCCTTGCCCTATTCTAGGCGCTCACATGTGGCATCTCATTCCCCAACAATGTCAAAGTGGTATTTAATGAACTGATTTTTTTTTTTTTTTTTTTTTTCTGCTGCGGCCTCTCCCGTTGCGGAGCACAGGCTCCGGACGCGCAGGCCCAGCGGCCACGGCTCACGGGCCCAGCCGCTCCGCGGCATGCGGGATCCTCCCAGACCGGGACGCGAACCCGGTTCCCCTGCATCGGCAGGCGGACGCGCAACCACTGCGCCACGAGGGAAGCCCCTGAACTGATTATTTTTAAAAGGTCCAACCTACACAAGTAACTTAAAAGAATCTACCCTATTAGAGAAATCTGTTTTTATTCTACATCTTGTTTCCCTATCTCTCCTATGAGAATGTAAGTTCCATAAAGAGAGAAAGTTTTGTCTTTTTTTTCTCTCAAAACATAGACTAGTACTCCCAGAAGAGAGACTAGTGCCTGGCTTGCAGTAGGCACTCAAAATATTTGCTCAATAAATAAATACATTAAAAATTTTAATTATTAAGCTTCAATGTGTTCCCTTTTGAGCATGTGTAAGAGATACCTAAGAAATATGATCCTTTTAGGAACTTCCCTGGTGGCGCAGTGGTTGGGAATCCACCTGCCAATGCAGGGGACACGGGTTCAAGCCCTGGTCCGGGAAGATCCCACAT
Organism: Physeter macrocephalus; assembly: GCF_002837175.3. Taxonomy (NCBI): domain Eukaryota; kingdom Metazoa; phylum Chordata; class Mammalia; order Artiodactyla; family Physeteridae; genus Physeter; species Physeter macrocephalus. The sequence continues at coordinate 55,444,494 of NC_041225.1, forward strand.
GCCTCAGAGCAACTAAGCCCGTGCACCACAACTAGCCCGTGTGCAGCAACAAAGACCCAATGCAGCCATACATACATACATAAATATGTTTACTAAAAAAAAGGAAATATGATCCTTTTAATTATTCCTAGAAACAATTACATGAACAAGAGAGTAAAAATAAATTTTAGAAAGTATAGATGACTGATATCATAGGCTAAGATGTTTGTTAACCTTACCCTCTCCAAAGAAACTTTAAAAAGAACTGGTGTCTCATTTAAAACCTCTATTGACTATGTATCATCTCTTCTTAGTTTACCCTGTAATGGAAATGTTTACTAAACTGATTAGTCAATAAAAGGACGAAAGAAAAGGTAAGTCAGAGAACCTAGCTAATTAAAACCACTGTTTTGATATTTCAAAACATGAAATTAAGAAGTCTTGCTATTTCTCTAATATATTGAATACTGATAAATTTAATATATTCATATGTACTCATTCAACAAATATTTATTGAACCCCTACCATGTGCCAGCCACTGTTTTAGGTTCTAGGGATACAGTAGTGAAAAAAGAACAAACATTCCTGCCCTCAAGGAGCATTCTAATGAATTCTAGAAGCAGCCTTGCTGATAACAGATACTATTTGCTGTTATAAGTTAGTAAAAGCAAACTTAAGAACTTGAAAAACAGTAATCTGATACCATTTACTACTGTAGGGACAAAAAAGGCCTTAAAACTCGAAATTTCTAAAATGATTTTAATCCTCCAGTAAAATAAAAAAATCTTATTGAATAAATCTCAGTTGCAAAAGGCAATATGAAAACACCTGAACTTTAAATGTAGTCAAATATAGTGAATAAACATAAACCCTTGCCAAGAAGACTTACCAGTGTAATATAGTTATCAACAATAAAGAACCCGGGCTTCCCTGGTGGCATAGTGGTTAAGAATCCACCTGCCAATGCAGGGGACACAGGTTCAAGCCCTGGTCCAGGAAGATTCCACATGCCACGGAGCAACTAAGCCCATGAGCCACAACTACTGAACCCGCGTGCTGCAACTACTGAAGCCTGAATGCCTAGAGCCCATGCTCCGCAACAAGGGAAGCCACCGCAATGAGAAGCCTGCACACTGCAACGAAGAGTAGTCCCCACTCGCTGCAACTAGAGAAAGCCCACTTGCATCAACGAAGACAACGAAGACCCAACACAGCCAAAAATAAAATAAATTTTTAAAAAATTTATACAAAAACAATAAAGAACCCCTACCTACTCTAAATAATAAGAAACAAATTCTTATTTCACCATAGGAAAGATAACATTCTCTAGCAACAAAGTGAAACAATAGCTGGTAAACTTGAAACACAGACTTGGTGGTCCAACCAGGTCTATATGTATCAGACCATACACCCTGTTCCCAGTCTTACTGACTCCAACAAATGGGCAGGCCAGAAGAATAAAGGCCCATTCAAAAGCCATAGTAACTCATCACAGTGAGGAGGAAAAGGGACAAAAAGGATGAAATTAAAGACCCAAGTAACTGTACAATAAAAGAGCAGATCCTTCCTAGTTATGAAGTATTCCCTGTAAAAACATAACAGATGGGACTTCCCTGGTGGTGCAATGGTTAAGAATCTGCCTGCCAACGCAGGGGACACAGGTTTGAGTCCTGGTCGGGGAAGATCCCACATGCCGCGGAGCAACTAAGCCCGTGTGCCACAACTACTGAGCCTGCGCTCTAGAGTCCACGAGCCACAGCTAGTGAAGGCTGTGTGCCTAGAGCCTGTGCTCCGCTACAAGAGAAGCCACCGCGATGAGAAGTCCGCGCACCGCAACGAAGAGTAGCCCCCACTCGACACAACTAGAGAAAGCCCGCACGCAGCAACAAAGACCCAACACAGCCAAAAATAAAATAAATAAAATAAATAAATTAAAAAAACATAACAGATGAAAATCTTAATCTGTATAAAACTAGTACCTAATTCTGGAGACAGGTTATTAACATTAAACACACCAATCAGTGGATAGAATGAGTTAATATAAACATTCTGACCATCAAACATAATTTACAGTTTTCATTTGAATATGTAAGAATACTGTACAAGTCCTGGAACAAATTAAGCAACATTAGACTCTTAAAACAGTTTTAAAACTCTGTAACATCTTAACCACCCCCATGTCCAACTCCTCCCTTTTGGGGCTGGACAAACAGATGACATTATGACTGACCCAAGGCACTAGCTCAAACAAGGACAACTATATCAACTTAGGTACACACCAAAGAAGTTTAAATAACCTTTTTTTTAAGGTTCTGGTTAAAAGGTGACCTTGACCTGGAAGACATTATGCTAAGTAAAATAAGCCAGATACAAAATAACAAAATTGTATGATTCTACTTATATGAGGTACCTAGAGTAGTCAAACTCATACGGAAAGTAGAAAAGTGGTTATCAGGGGCTGGAGGAAGGGGAGGAATGAGGAGTTTAATGTGTACAGAGTTTCAGTTTGGGAAGGAAAAAGTTCTGGAGATGCACTGGTGATGATGATTGTACAATAATATGAATATACTTAATTCCACTAAACTGTACACTTAAAAATGATTAAAATGGTAAATTTTGTTATGTAATTTTTAACCACAGTTTTTTGTAAGTGTACTTGAGTACTACTAGAACAGAAAGGCGAAACACCTCTAGTTATTAAATTAAGGTTTGGCATGGAGATTTGACTTCACAGTCTTCCACTGGACTTCCAGCCTCAGTGCTCCCATATATAAAGCTAATGTAAAAAGCACACCAGCCTCACAACAAGAAAAAAGCTCAATACGAAAATCAACAAACTTTCTTTCTTAGATCAGAGAATTGAGGTCACAGGGCAAATTGCACACCAAAATCTGAGAGACAGGCAAATACAAAGAATCACAAGCTGAGGTCAGTTACCAAGGAGCAGAAGCTGCTGGAGCAACTGGAAGAAACACTTAAATGGTAATTTGGACAAACTGCTGGAAGTTAAGAGTAGACTAGCTGGAGACCTAAGACCTCTCGTGGAGGTTCAGGCTTCATAGGCCCCCACTTTCTTGGGTTTTACCTCAAGGAGCTCCCTGAGGTTTTTTTTTTTTTTTTTTTTTTGGCCGTGCCGCACAGCATGCAGGATCTTAGTTCCCTGACCAGGGATTGAACCTGGGCCACAGCGGTGAAAGCACTGAGTCCTAACCACTGGACTGCCAGGGAATTCCCTGCAACCATTTTTAAATACACTCAGGAAAGTAAGCACTGGTAGCAGTCCCCATTAACAAAGGCCTGCCCTCCAAGACAAATTACCTTATCAGAGCTTTATCTAAGCCTGGAAAGGGCAATTCATCAACTCCAGCCCCCTCTATCCTTCCTGTCTCAAGTAAGGGGAGAAAAAAAATTGTTAAGGCTAAGAAACACTTCTGAAGGTCACAGCCCAGGGACTCAGGCCCACTTACAAAACTGAGATTTAATCGTAAAATGATATAGCTTTCCTCTCCCACACCTTATCACCACATCAACCAGGCTCCACTATGATGACAGTGGATTACAACTGAGAGAGCTGCAAGACACATTCTATTTAAGGAGTTCTTAGAGAAACCCAAGGATAATGGCGGAGGGGGAGAAAACTGAAGTCTCTGGGACCTAAAGCAGCAGAAAACATTAAACACATCTCTGACCTAGAGCTAGACTAACATAACACCGCACACTAAAAACTTAACTGTCAGTTCGTATTTTCTGATATTTCATGCCTGACCTTCAACAGAAAAATTACAAGCCATGCCAAAAGGTAAGGAAAAACAGACTGACGAGACAAAGCAACAACCAGAACCAAACTCAGATATGATGCAGATTTTGAAATATGAGATAGTAAATTTAAAATAACTAGGATTAATATCTTAAGGGCTCTATTGAGAAAAGTAGAAAATGTGCAAAAATAAGGAATGTAAGCAGAGAGATGGAAACTCAAAGAATTAAAAGAAAATGCTAGATATAAAAAACATTGTAATAGAAATAAAGAATGCCTTTAATATACTTATCCACAGACTAGACACAGCCAAGGAAAGAAGCAGTGAACATGAATATATATCAATAGAAACTTCCCAAACTGAAATGCATAGACAAAAAAGGATAAGAATAACAGAACAGACCACTCAAGGACTGTGGGACAATTGCAAAAGGTGTAATATAGGTGTAATGGAAATACCAGAAGGAGAAGGAAGAAAAGCGTAAAAGAAACATCAGAAGTAATAATGGCTGAGAATTTTCTAAAATTAATGACAGATACTAAAAAACAGATCCAAGAAAGTCAGAGAACACCAAATAGGATAAATACCAAAAGATCTATACCAGGCATATCGCAGTCTAACTGCAAAATAACAAAGACAAAAAGGAAATCCTGAAAGAAAACAGAGACAAAAAACACTTTACCTGTAGAGGAACAAGGAAGGATAAGAATCACTTTGGACTTCTCACACACAAACAGGAAGAGAATGGAGTGAAATATTTCAAGTGCTGAAAGAAAAAAGCCACCAACCTAGAATTCTGTATCCAGCAAAGTTATCCTACAAAAGTGAAGGAGAAATACTCTTCCTTAGACAAAAACTGAGGGAGATTGTCACCAGTACACCTGCCTTGAAAGAAATGTTAAAAGTTCTTCCAAGGGAAAGAAAATAATATAGGTCAGAAACTCAGACATATATATAAAAGAATGTCAAAGAAAGACAAGAAAGTAAGTAAATCTTTTACTCTTCTTTCTCTTAATTCATCTAATAGACAACTATGTGTATGAAGTGCTAATAGCAACAATGCATTGGGTGATTGTGGTACATAACAGAGGAAATTAACAACATCATAAGGCATAGGAGGGAGGCATTGGGAATACTCTGTCATAATGTACCTGCTCTACCCATGAAGCGGTATAGTAATATTCTAAAGCAGACTTAGACTAGTTGTAAATGTATATTGCAAACTCCAGGCAACCAGTTTTTTTTTAAGGTTTAAAGAAGTATAATAGATATACTAAGAAAGAACAGAATGTGAAATCATATAAAATAGTCAATTAAAGCTAGAGAAGGCAGAAAAAAATAAAAAAGAACAAACAAGTACAACAAATAGAAAATTACAAACATAAGAAATAACAATCCAATCCTATCAAAAATCACTTTAGATGTGCATGATTGAAATAAACCAATTAAATGACAGAAACTGTCACTGTGGATTAAAAAAAAAAGACCCAAATATTTGTTGTCCACAAAAAACCCAGTTTAAACATAAAGAAAAGGAATGCAGGAAGATATACCATACTGACACTAATCAAACAAAAGCTAGAGTAGCTATGCTAATTTCCGACCAAGCTGACTTAAGGACAAGGAAATTATCAGGATAAAGAATGGTATTGGGCTTCCCTGGTGGCGCAGTGGTTGAGAGTCTGCCTGCCGATGCAGGGGACATGGGTTCGTGACCCGGTCTGGGAAGATCCCACATGCCGCAGAGCGGCTGGGCCCGTGAGCCATGGCCGCTGAGCCTGAGCGTCCGGAGCCTGTGCTCCGCAACGGGAGAGGCCACAACAGTGAGAGGCCCACGTACCGCTAAAAAAAAAAAAAAAAAAAAAAAAAAAAAGAGTGGTATTACATAATAATAAAGGGGTCAATTCTCCAGAAAAACTTAACAGTTATCTTTAATGTGTATGCACTTAACAACAAAGCATCAAAATACGTGAGGCAAGAACTGAACTGCAAGAAGAAACAAGACAAATCCACTATTATACTTGGAGACTTCAACACCCCTCAATCAGTAATCGACAGACCCAGAAGATAGAATATCAGTAAGGATACAGTTGAACTGAACAGCACCAACAATCAAGTGGATCTAATTGACATTATATTGGGTTGGCCAAAAGGTTCATTTGGTTTTTTCCATAAGATGGTTCTAGTAGTGCTTAGTTGTCTTTAACTTCATTCGAAACAATTTTGTTAGATTGTATTGTGACAGCTGTCATACCAGCATGCCTTTTAAAAAAAAACTAATCAAAGTTGGTTAATTTTTATGTAGCCATTTTAATACTGAAGATGGAAGAAAAAAAGCCACATTTTTGGCATATTATGCTTTATTATTTCAAGCAACATAAAAATGCAACTGAAACGCAAAAAAAGATTTGTGCAGTGTATGGAGAAGGTGCTGTGACTGATCCGACGCGTCAAAAGTGGTTTGCGAAGTTCCGTGCTGGAGATTTCTCTCTGGACGATGCTCCATGTTCGGGTAGACCAGCTGAAGTTGACAGTGATCAAATCGAGACATTAACTGAGAACCATCAACGTTATACCATGTGGGAGATAGCCAACATACTCAAAATATCCAAATCAAGCAATGAAAATCATTTGCACCACCTTAGTTATGTTCATCTCTTTGATGTTTAGGTTCCACATAAGTTAAGCAAAAAAAACCTTCTTGACCATATTTCTGACATGATTCTCTACTTAAACATGAGGGAAATGTTCCGTTTTTAAAACAAATTGTGACAGGTGATGAAAAGTGGATACTGTACAATAATGTGGAACAGACGAGATTGTGGGGCAAGCGAAATGAACCACCACCAACCACACCAAACATCATTCTTCATCCAAAGAAGGTGATGTTGGGTATATGGTGGGATTGGAAGGGAGTCCTCTATTATGAGATCCTTCTGGAAAACCAAACGAAAATTCCAAAAAGTACTGCTCCCAATTAGACCAAATGAAAGCAGCACTCGACGAAAAGCATCCGGAATTAGTCAACAGAAAATGCATACTTTTCCATCAGGATAACACAAGACCGCATGTTTCTTTGATGACCAGGCAAGAACTGTTACAGCTTGGCTGGGAGGTTCTGATTCATCCGCCGTATTCACCAGACATTGCACCTTCGGATTCCCATTTATTTTGGTCTTTACAAAATTCTCTTAATGGAAAAAATTTCAATTCCCTGGAAGACTGTAAAAGGCACCTGAAACAGTTCTTTGCTCAAAAAGATAAAAAGTTTTGGGTGGATGGAATTGTGAAGTTGCCAGAAAAATGGCAGAAGGTAGTGGAACAAAAAGGGGAATACGTACGTTGTTCAAAAAAGTTCTTGGTGAAAATGAAAAATGTGTCTTTTGTTTTTACTTAAAAACCAAAGGAACTTTTTGGCCAACCCAATAGAATCCTTCATCCAACAACAACAGAATACACATTCCTCTCAAACTCATACAGAACATTCCCCAAAATAGGACATACACTGGGCCTTAAAACACACCTTAAAATAAATTTTAAAGAACAGATCATACAAAGTATGCTCTCAGACCACAACTGAATTAAACTAGAAACCAGTAATAGAAACGTAGCTGGAAAACCCCATAATACTTGGAGTTTACACAACACACTTCTAAGTAACACATGGGTCAAAAAAGTCTCAACAGAAATTTTAAAATATTTTGAACTAAATGAAAATGAAAATACAACCCATGAAAATATGTAAAATGCAGTGAAAGCAACAGTTAGAGGAGAATTTATAGCATTGGGTGCATATATTAGGAAAAAAGATCTAAAATCAATCATCTAAACTTCCACCTTAGGAAACTAGAAGAGTAATATAACCTAAAGAAGCAGAATAAAAATGCAGCAGACACCAATAAAGCTGAACACAAGAAAACAGGATAACAACACAACAGGGAAAAAAAAATTAATGGAACCAAAGCTGGTCCTTCGAAAAGATCAATAAAATTGATTTGACAGAGAAAAGACAAATAATAATATCAGAAATCAAAGAGGAGTCAAAACTACTAATTTCATGGACATTAGAAAGATAGTAAAAGAATATTAAGAACAATTCTATGCCCACAATTTTGATAACTTATTTGAAATGGACCAATTATTTGAAAGACACAACCTACCAAACCCACACGAGAAAAAAATAGATCATCTGAATAGACGGGTATCTACTAAAGAAATTTAATCAATAATTAATAACTTTCAAAAAAGAATGAACCGAATTCAGACAGTTTCACTGGTAAGTTCTACCAAACACTTAAGGAAGAAATGGTATCAGTTCTCTCTAAGCTCTTCAAGGAAATAGAAGCAGAGGGAACAATTCCTAACTCATTCTATGAGGCCAGTGTTATCTTAATACCAAAACCAAATAGAGGGCCTCCCTGGTGGCGCAGTGGTTGAGAATCTGTCTGCTAATGCAGGGGACACGGGTTCGAGCCCTGGTCTGGGAGGATCCCACATGCCGCAGAGCAACTGGGCCCGTGAGCCACAACTACTGAGCCTGCGTGTTTGGAGTCTGTGCTCCGCAACAGGAGAGGCCGCGATAGTGAGAGGCACGCACACTGTGATGAGGAGTGGCCCCCGCTTGCCACAACTAGGAAAAGCCCTCGCACAGAAACGAAGACCCAACACAGCCAAAAATAAAAAAATTTAATAAAAACAAAAAACAAATAGAGACATAACAAGAAAGGAAAACTAAAGATCAATATATCTCATGAACATAGATATAAAAATACTCAACAAAATATTAGCAAATTGAATCCAACATTGTATAAAAAGAATTATACACCACAACTAACTATTCCAGGGACACAAGGCTAACTCAACATTCAAAAAATTAATAATGTGATTCATCACATCAACAGGCTAACGAAAAATCATATGATCACATCAATAGATGCAGAAAAAGCATTTGACAAAATCCAACATCCATTCATGATTAAGAAAACAAAAACCCTCTCAGCATGCTAGAAACAGAGAACTTCCTGAACTTGATTTAAAAACATATACAAAAATATTCTACCGCTAACAACATACATAGTGTGAAAACCTAGATGCTTCTCCCTAAAGATTAGGAAAGAGATAAAGATATTTGCTCTTATCACTTTGTACTCAACATTGTACTGGAGACTCTAGCCAGGACAATTAGCTAAGAAAGAGAGAGATAAGAGGTACTCAGATTGGAAAGGAAAAAGGAAAACTGTATTTACAGGTGACATGATCTTATATATAGAAAACATTAAAAAGTCCACTAAAAAACTATTGGAACTGGGAATTCCCTGGGGTGCAGTGGTTAAGAATCCGCCTGCCAATGCAGGGGACACAGGTTTGAGCCCTGGTCGAGGACGATCCCACATGCCACGAAGCAACTAAGCCCGCGCCTAGAGCCCGTGCTCCACAACAAGAGAAGCCACCGCAATGAGAAACCTGCGCACTGCAACAAAGAGTAGCCGCTGCTCGAGGCAACTAGAGAAAGCCCGTGCACAGCAACGAAGACAAAATGCAGCCAAAAATAAATAAATAAATAAACTTAAATGAATAAATAAATAAAATTGTCCACTTAAAATGATTTTAAAAAAACTATTGGAATGAATAAATGAGTTGAACAAGGTTGTAGGATACAAGATCAATATAAAACAATCAATTGTATTTCTGTAAACTTGCAATGAACAATCTGAAAATGAAATTAAGAAAATTCTGTTTCTAACATCAACAAAAAATGAATAAATTTAACAAAAGAAGTGTAAAACATACTCTGCAAACTACAAAACATTTTTGGAAGAAATTAAAGAAGATCCACATAAATGGAAAAACATCCCATGTTCAAAGATTGAAATGTTTAATATTAAGATGGCAACACTACCCAAACTGACCTTTTAGATTCAATCCAATCACCAACAGAATCCCAGCTAACCTCCCATAGAAAGTGACAGACTTAAGTCCAAAAATCATATGGAATTGCAAGGGACCTAGAACAGACCATCTTGAAAAAACAACAAAATAAGAAAACTCATTTCCTGTTTTGAAAACTTACTACAAAGCAAAGGTAATCAAGACAGTCTCGTACTGGCATGAGAACAGACATATAGACCAATGCAACAGAACTGAGAGTTCAGAAATAAAGCCACATGTCTATGGCCAACTAGTTGTCAACAAGGGTGCCAAGACCATTCAATGGGGAAAGAACAGCCTTCCCAACAAATGGTGCTGGGACAACTGGATAGGCACATACAAAAAAAATGAAGCTGAACCCTTACCTCATACCATTATCATTCAGTATTATATATTAATGTATTATATATAATTAATGAATATGTTATATTAACATATTCATAGAATTATAGCATTATTAATAAGCCAAAAGGTGGAAACAACCCAAATGCCCACTAACGATGAATGGATAAATAAAATGTAATATATGTATACAATAGAATATTATTCAGTCTTGGGCTTCCTGGTGGCACAGTGGTTAAGAATCCGCCTGCCAATGCAGGGGACACAGGTTCGAGCCCTGGTCCGGGAAGATCCCACATGCCACAGAACAACTAAGCCCGTGCACCACAACTACTGAGTCTGCGCTCTAGAGCCCATGAGCCACAACTACTGAGCCCATGTGCCACAACTACTGAAGCCCACGTGCCTAGAGCCCGTGCTCCACAAGAGGAGCCACTGCAATGAGAAGTCCATGCACCACAACAAAGAGTAGCCCCCGCTCGCTACAACTAGAGAAAGCCCGCACACAGCAATGAAAACCCAACGCTGCCAAAAATAAATAAATTAAATTAATAAATTTATTTTAAAAATAAATAAATAACCAATTAATTCCAACATGACATGAAGGAATTTTATTCTAGAAAAACTTTTAATTCACTTCTCAAGTTTACAAAAGACTGATTTCTTTCCTTCCATATTTCAAGCAAAAACAACCTATTTTCATAATACAAGTAGCAGCTTAAAAAAAAAAATGTGTAGGAAGCTATTTACTTTGCAAGAAAATGAGACCTAAAAATCAGAATTTCCCCTGTAATTTGGAAATGTTTGGTAACAATCTCAGAATATTCTTGGTTTTAAGAACTTAGCTACTGAAGTTTTTGTTTTTATCCAACAGAAAAGAGCTCACATTCAGCTTTGTTATGATTCCTTTACTAACAAATCAAAATTAAAACACATATCTATTTCTAAATCATGAAGTAAAATATTTACATTTGGCTCCTTTAGTGAACTGCTTTACATAAACTGACTCAGGTCAATACCGAAGACATACGAAATCAGTACAGTAGGTCCTCCGGATGTGAAACCCACAGATACAGTGGGTTGACTGTACTACGCCATTTTATAAAAGGAACCTGGACATCCAGGGGTTTTGGCATCCACTGGAGGTCTTGGAATCAATACCCCCCCCCAATCCCGCCCCCACTCTGGGATACCTAGGGACGACTGTATAAAGCCACTGTTCATCTCCTACCTTCTTCAACTACCATCCCATCTTTGCAAGCATATAGGTTAATGAAATATTCCAAAACTATCCCACTGTTTTTTCTCCTTTACTTTCATCTCCTAGGAAAAGCATGACCCACCACTAAGTCAGTATAAGTAGAAGCCTGTTATTCCTCCAAATCAAACACTGTTTAATGTGATTTTCAATTGACAGAATAAGATTATTTACATCAGGAATCCTATATGGAAACCTTATGAATGAAAATTAATAAAGACATTTAACTCAGAAACCACTAACTAGGTGTGTAGCCTCAGGCCCTCCTTACCATTCTGTGGCTTCAGTATCTTCCCCACAAAGGAGGAAATTCTATTAGTTCAGAGATTACAAATGTATGACACGTGTGGGCTGCTATTCCCCCTCTGAACAGCCACTACTAATTGATAAGAGATCAAATAAGAAATGGCACCTAAGGTGAAACTTGCTAGACAAGTGATCTAAGCTTCCTTCCCCTTCTAACATTCTGTCTGTGACCTACTTGGAATCAAATACATTTGCAGTGAACAGCTCAGACACAGATAGAAACAATATACACAAGCTAACTTAAGAAGTTAGAGCTTCAAAATACAGAAATTCTTTATCATCTTTAAATGTACAGACTTTTTTTTTAAAGAATAAGTCACTATTTATACATTTCTCTATTTCAGATGTAAAACTCTGGAAAATAATCAAGTCTAAGTGGAAAAACCTTAAAATACTATATCTTTCTCAATTTCCAACTTGTGTAAAATAGTGTTCTTCATCAATAACTACATTCTTGATACTCAGGCATGCTTGAACATGCCTGAAGAGATCCCTATGGAAAGAATATTGAAAAGCTTCCTGAAAATCAACTAGGAATGTTTGCCTTATTACTTATCTCAAGTAGGATGCATATCCAGTTACAGATTTACAGAACTCGTAAAGGTGAACACCCTGACAGATGTTTAGACAATTACATAATTCTGTCAAAGTGTTATTTCTAGCACCTTCATGTGGCCTTCTGAATGTCTAAAGCCTCCTCCTATAAAGCCCTTCCCCCTAAGTGCTCCACGACAAACGTCCAATTCCTCCTTCTTGGTTTCTACCAAACTCTCATTCCCTCAGCCCAACTTTCAACTGTTAGAAAACTACTCTGACTCAAGCGGAAAAAAAAATTTTTTTTTTTTTTGCTTTTGTTCAGGAGAGAAAGTCAAAGTTAGGGAGGGGGAGGGAAATAATTGTCTGGTACCATCAAAAAGTGAAAATGTGTAGAGAAAGGGTGATTCATCAGTCAAAATAGAAAATAAGTTCTTACTATGGGCCAATTATCATGCCAGGCATGGGAGATACGGTAATCAAGATAAGGCCCACTCCTGACAGTAAACTAGCCAGGAAAAATAAGTAACTAAAGTAGTATCAATGAAACATAGGACCTGTGCCATATGGTCATAACACAGTCTTAGAAACCAAGGAAGGCTTCCTATGAAAAAAGATTAGCCAACAGTACAGCAACATTTGAGAGATAACACAACATACTCGAGGAACTCCAAAAACTATAGTATACCTGACATACAGAGACAAGGGATGAGGCTCAGAGATCATGGAAGACCATGGAAGTCACTTTAAGGAACTGAACCTTATCTCAAAAAGTACATCTCTGAAGGAGACTTATTTGAGGAGCATAAGTATACCTTTACAGAAGTCTCTATCAGCCTACTTCACCCACTGTTGTAAAGTCGATTGAGAAGGGGAAGGTGTGAGGAAATAACAAAAAGCGAGAGGCTGAACAGTGCTTCAGAGACTTTAGAGTATACTCAGACATCTTAGGTTAGAGCTAGAATGCTTGGAACACAGGTACTCAATCATATGCCTCAATATGTACTACATGGAAAAAGAAATTATGGAGATGAAGAAGAATCAAGAGCTCAAACAAACTCACATTACTGTCTTAACTGAGAAGTCTTATCAAGAACTGTATTTTCGTAAAATTAAAGATACAGCTCTTACTGTTTTTTGTCTACTATTTTTAAACAATATTGGTTGATAATTTTTGTTTTTAACTCAGTTCAATTTAAAAGACACTATTCACCTTGTTATACATATATCTAAGCATGAAGTCCAGTAGAAATGATTTCCCTTTACAAAAAGCTCCTGCCACGGATACCACTACTATGTGAAGATCTCTTATGTGCTCCTGTAGCAATATCTGCTCCAAAGCTTCTTCATCAAGCTCAAAGTTATGGTCATCTTCATGTGCAAGAACAATCTGTACTGGACATGGTTTCTTCATAACCTCATCAGAGTTTACTAGGTCATCATCTTCATAATTCTCACCTAGAGTTAAAAAAGAGAGAAACAGGTTACCTTAATTCCTGCATTCTAAACTTCTCCTAAAGGATCACAACTAAAGCAAAATTTCAAATAACTTCTCCTCCATTATAGGTCATTTGGAAATAGTTACAAAAAGTGATGCTCAAACACACACTGGATTTCTCACTCCCTCTATAATAGGACCAAGAATAACAGTCAGTTTCCTACTATATATAGAGATAAGCAGGAATCCTAAGTAAGGTCTCTATCTCAATCAGGTCTTAACAGCTAAATGTGAGCAGCAGCTGTTCTTGAACACTGTATTATTCTATAAACAACTTTTGCTCCTGTATGCACACAGAAACTAGATGTAGTGAGTGGAAAATCAATTTCACCTAATAATTCAGATTCCAATTTCCCTATAGGCATCACCTGGAAATTACTCCAAGTTACAAAGATTAAAATATACATATAAATTGTAAACATTATTTTTCATTCTGAAACTTCAAGGGTTAAGGTCCTAAGAAATTTCCAAAAATGACACATGATAAAGCTAATGGTTCCCTAATTTAATAAGAGTTACCTAAAAGTATAGCATTCCTTATTAAAACAAAGCACAGGTTTAATGTTTTAGTGGAAGACATAAGAAGAACAGTCAACGAGGTGCAGACTTTCATCTGTCTCTAGGGCCCTTTTTCACCAAACACCAGACACCCCTTCAAAATTATATAGCTCCTAAAAAACAGCTATATAAACTCCTTTGTTCACCCAGCACACCAAAAGAAGTTAATCTTTGCAGAAGAACTTTACTGAATAGTGATGAAGAAATAACTATAGAGTATGTAACAGGTGAGAGAGTTTTTTAAGTTTAGGTTTCTGTTTTGTTTTCTGTTTTTTGTTTTTAAACCCACTTAATAGCTAGTTTCAGAGACTATGTACCTTGTCTGCCTTTCTTCCCTATCAATTGCTTGATCCCACTAGCAACACTCCTGGGGACCTTATCCTCTCCCACATGAACATTTTTAAGAGACTCTCCCCTTGAGACTGTCTACTAAGTGCCAGTTTCCAATCTAAGGAGGCATACGGTATCTACTGTGTTCAATGCAATGACAGCCCCTCCTCACCGAGGAGACAGCCAGTCCACTGAGGAGTGGCACATTATTAGTGCACCAATACCTTATCCACACAAACACTATTCTCAGCACGAAGATTATATACCTACATTAATGAATTTTTAATTTCTTTACAGAAAGAAACATCTAGCTTATCTGATTTGCAAAGACTATTAGAGCCTTTACCTTCACATCACAAGGCACATTTAACTGTACAAAGCAAAATCAACACTATTTCAAAAGGTGTTGCAAACAGTAACAATACAATGTAATATAAAGAGCAGTCAATTTCAAAGGAGAATTTTTGAAAGTAAAAGCAATCAGTATTTAATTAAAAAGGATATTATCACTGCTTGTTTCAATGCTATACAGATATAGCCGGGTATGCTATTTGGCTACGTTGGGTCTTTTTTTTTTTTTTTTTTTTTTTTTGTGGTACGCGGGCCTGTCACTGTTGTGGCCTCTCCCGTTGCGGAGCACAGGCTCCGGACGCGCAGGCTCAGTGGCCATGGCTCACGGGCCCAGCCGCTCCGCGGCATGTGGGATCTTCCTGGACCGGGGCATAAACCCACGTCCCCTGCATCGGCAGGCGGACTCTCAACCACTGCGCCACCAGGGAAGCCCAGGGTATGCTATTTGAATGCACAAAAAGTAAACCTTCCAGGAAAAGGACAACATAGTTAAATTCCAATTTAATATATTACCAAACAGTATGCAAATTGTGTGATTAAAACCTTCCAAGCCTAATTAGTGGTTAAGAATGAACCCGGAGGGGCTTCCCTCGTGGCGCAGTGGTTGAGAATCCGCCTGCCAGTGCAGGGGACAAGGGTTCGATTCCCGGTCCAGGAAGATCCCGCATGCCGCAGAGCAGCTAAGCCTGTGTGCCACAACAACTGAGTCTACGCTCTAGAGCCCACAAGCCACAACTACTGAGTCCACGTTCCACAACTACTGAAGCCCGCGGGCCTAGAGCCCATGCTCCACAACAAGAGAAGCCACCGCAATGAGAAGCCCACGCACCACAACGAAGAGTAGCCCCTGCTCGCCGCAACCAAAGAAGCCCGCGTGCAGCAATGAAGACCCAACGCTGCCAGAAGCAATAAATAAATAAAATAATAAAATAAATTTTTTTAAAAAAGAATGAACCAAGAAGCAAAACTGCCTAGATGCGTGTCATTTAACTTCTCTATGCCTGCTTCCTCATCTGTAACATGGGGATAATAATAGCACCTACCACATTAAGTTGTCATCAGGATTAAATGATTTGAAATATGCTTGATAACATCATAAGCATTACAGGTGCTTGTCATTAAGGTGACAGTAATTTTTAAATAATCAATCCTATGGAAAATCTTTTATTTACACCTTAAAAGGCTAAAACTCTACAGTGACCTTCAATTGACCAGTGTAGCTGTGTAACAACATCACCATCTACCCATTTGCAGGCACAAACCTGAGGGCTGTCCAGGATACATCCCTCCTTTTCCTTACCCCTAAATCTAACCAATAACGAAGGCCTTAAATTTGTCTTCATTCAGAATCTACTGATACCATCCCTAGTCGCATCACCACCATCTTATCTCACTTACGGTGGTAACGAACTGGTCTCCCTTCTTGCCCCCTCCTCCAAACCAATCCTCACAGAGTAGCAACTGAGTAATACGGTTAAATGTAAATGTGATTAAGTTACTTTCCTTAAAATCACTGCTACAGAGCATTAACAACTAAAATCCTACACGTGCCTCATAAAATCCTGTACTCACCGCCAAATCTCTTCTGCCCCATTTAGTGCTATTTTCCCCTGTGTAAACTACAAATAGACAAGGTAACCTTTTTTCAGATCCTTATGCTATTAAGCTCTTTCTAGACTCTTATTTCACCCATGATATTCCTCTGCCTGAAATACTCTTTCCCATGTTGTTCCCCTAATTAATTCCTTAAGTCTCAATTTAAACGTCATTTTCTCAGGAATATCTTCCCCAAGGTTCCTAACCAAATTTAGTCCTCCTACACTCCCCCAATCTTAATCCACCCATCATTTGAATATTTATGTAAGTACTTATTTATTACATGTCTCCCCTCCTAGACTGACAATCCTCTGCTTAAAACCCTCAATTAGTTCCCCACCATAACCAGAAAATAGAGGGAAAAAAAAATCTAAATTCCTTACCATGGCCTCCACAGTTCTGTGTGATCTGGCTCCTGCAATCTAGCCCTCTTGCTGTTCCTTGAACAGGCCAAACCTGTTTCCCACCCCAGAATCTTTGTCCTGTGTTCTCCCCTGTCTGGAACGCTCTGTCCCTAGAAATTTACGTGCCTTGCCTCTCCATCATCTAGGTCTCAGTGCGAATGTTATCTCCTTTCCTCAACCACTCAGTCTAAATTACAGACCCCTCTCCATCACTTTAACAAAACCCCACAGCCCTTTTCAGTATTTAAAATAACTTTTTTCATTTGTTTACATGTGTGCCTTATATCCCCCCCTCCATAGAAAGTATGTGCCATAAAAACAAGGATCCCAATCACCCTACTGACCACCCTCTTAGTACTTAGAACATGCTTGGCACCTAGCAGGTGCTTAATAAATATTTCTTGAATGAATGAAATTTACGTATTTTACTCAGGAGTTTTACACATGTCCCTACCTATTTTATAAGCTAATTTGACAATCACATAATTAATTTGGGGAAATACTTCTAGCAACTCAAGAGTAGTAGATTTATCACAAAATTACAATTCAAAGTATGAAGTTCTACCAAGTAACACATTTTAATTAAAAAGAACTCAAGGGCTTCCCTGGTGGCGCAGTGGTTGAGAGTCCGCCTGCCGATGCAGGGGATATGGGTT
>NC_041225.1:55462116-55467843 GCF_002837175.3 Physeter macrocephalus
GGTCCGGGAGGACCCCACATGCCGCGGAGCGGCTGGGCCCGTGAGCCATGGCCGGTGGACCTGCGCGTCCGGAGCCTGTGCTCCGCAACGGGAGAGGCCGCAACAGTGAGAGGCCCGCGTACCGGGGAAAAAAAAAAAAAGAACTCAAAATTAATAAGTGCTAAAGTATCGTAATGACCAAATTTGGAGATTGCTGATTTTGTTAAAACCAACAAGTAGTCTATTCTTAATGTAAAGAGAGCATTAGTTGGTTTCTTAAAAATAAAAACAAACCATTTGGCAGGAAATCTTTGTTACCTTAAAATCTCACCTAAATTAACTGACTACAGTGACCAGTTTTCTTTTATTAGCACGAATAAAGATAGATACTGCAGATAAACAGGCAGCATATTTGTCACTATTTCTAGTCAAGAGACCTCTAAAGGGAAGTGTAGCGAATGTTTCACAGGTATCATGGAGTACAATGACATGATTCAGCTAAATTTACTCCCCCATCATAATTTCTCTACTAAATTTGGACTAACTACAGACAAAGTACTTCATTCATCAAACACTGATATAGGCCACGGTATAAAAGATAATTACATGCAAATTTCTTTAGAATACCTATAAATATTAATACTCTGATCACCTACAATTGGAAGTCTTTTTAAATTTAGCATTACTTAAGATTTTAAACTGAAGTTAAATTCTATGTAGAGAATAGTGATTTTATTTCCACTCTTTAATGCCAAGAGATTGCTGGAAAAAGAGGTTTCAGCCCTCCTATAGATTTTCCTAATTCACTGTTCAAGTCAGTTCTCCCCGACGTGGATCTTTCAGGGTCAAAGCTGAAAGACACCTACAGACAATCAACTGTTCGTCAAATATTTCTCCATACCTTAACACTAAGTATACTTAACCTATTTACCACAAGGCCTACAAAAAGACACCGTCTTAGTAAAAAAGTGGGGAAAGAGAGATGACTAGGTGGAACACAAGAGGATTTTTAGGGCCATGAAACTATTCTCTATGATGCTAATGATAGAGCTATATCATCATACATTTGTCAAAACCCATAGAATATACAACCCCCAAAGTGAACCCTAATGTAAACTATGGACTTTGGGTGATAATCATGTGTCAATGAAAGTTCACTGATTGTGACAAGTGTACCACCCTGGTGTGGGATTCTGACAGGGCGAGAGGCTGCAGGTGTGTGAGGACCAGGGGTGGTGGGTCAGGGGTTGGGGGGTGCGCATGCGTGCGGCCAGACTCTACTTTGTGCTCAATTTTGCTGTGAACCTAAAACGGCTCTAAAAAATAAGTCTATTTAAAAAAAGAAAAAGACACCTATCTTTTTTTATTGCTATTTAATCATACTTTATCTTAAATTTGCCAAATTCATACATTCAGCACGTATTCCAACAGGAAAATTTACACTTCAGGACTGACCTAGGTACATTTGCAAACTTCAATCTTAATCATAAACTATGACAATAAAAAGGTGCTACAAATCTGCATTACAATGTTACTAACATTAGATTACATCAACCCAAAACTAAACTTGTAGAAAGAGAAACAAGTAAAAAGTATTTCACTTTTCAAAAGCAGTGAAAGTATATTTTAAGCTATTATTCACATTCCAAATAAAAACTTGTAACAAATTTTTATGGATAGTAGCCTGGACTCAGTGCACTCTATCTATAAAAATTAGCTATTCAACAAAAGCAAAGTGATATTTTGATGTCTGGTACTTGGACCTCAACATTTATATTCCATAACAAAATGAAAATAGTATCTAAGTATTCAAAAGTTTAATCCAGCACGTATTTTAAAAAGCCTTAAAAACGTTATACCATGGTAAACCTATTTGTAGATATTTATTATAAGAAACAAAGATGCTAACACAGATATATAAGTTGGTTTATCAGTGTTATTTATGGTAGTGAAAATTAATGTTAAATGTCTTTTTTAATATTTATTTATTTGGCTGTGCCAGGTCTCAGTCAGTTGTGGCATGTGGGATCTTCATTGCAGCATGCGGGATCTTTTTTTTTTTTTTTTTTTTTTTTTTTTTCAGTTGTAGCATGTGGGATCTAGTTCCCTGACCAGGGATAGAACCCAGGCCCCCTGCATTGGGAGCGCGAAGTCTTAACTACTGGACCACCAGGGAAGTCCCTAATGTTAAACTTCTTAAAACTGGAAATTGGCCTAATATATTTTTTTTAAATAAATTTATTTATTTATTTTTGGCTGCGTTGGGTCTTCGCTGCTGAGCACGGACTTTCTCTAGTTGTGGTGAGCGGGGACTACTCTTCGTTGCGGTGTGTGGGCTTCTCATTGCAGTAGCTTCTCTTGTTGCGGAGCATAGGCTCTAGGTGTGCGGGATTCAGTAGTTGTGGCCCACGCGCTCAGTAGTTGTGGCACTCGGGCTCTAGAGCGCAGGCTCAGTAGTTGTGGCGCACGGGCTTAGTTAGTTGTGGCACTCGGGCTCAAGAGCGCAGGCTCAGTAGTTGTGGCGCACGGGCTTAGTTGCTCCATGGCATGAGGGATCTTCTCGGAGCAGGGCTTGAACCCGTGTCCCCTTCACTGGCAGGCAGATTCTTAACCACTGCACCACCAGGGAAGTCCCGGCCTAATATCTTAACTACATGTTGACATATTATGCAGCTTTAAACCACATACACACATTTAAAAAATCAAAGACAGTCTTCAAATCAGTATAAAGTAAGTGGAGAAAAGGCAAGTCACAAAGTAGTACAAATCTTCCCCAATTCTGTTTTGCCTTGTTTTTAAAAACACAGGTACACTTGGGAGTTGGGGGGAGAGAGAAACAACATTTGAGGCTTCTTCTTCCAGTCATTAGAGTAACTGCTACCAGACTGGCCCTCTGCCACAAACTATAAATCTGAACAAAATATATGAGGCACCTTTTTCAAGCACTGGACAACAGGCAGAAGAGAGTAATCCTTGAGAAAAGGTCACACACACATGCCTCCCATCCACTGCCACACTCTGCTAAGAACAATTTCCTAAACACAGCATGGGGAACCAAAGCACAAGCAATGATCTGAGTTCAGGACTACTAAAAGCAGTTGGAAGCCACGCAGCAGGACAGAGAAAAAGGAACTATGCAGAAGTAGAGCCCAGAAGCCCTTGGCCAAGGGTGATAAGCTTCACAGGTACAGGGGAACACACTATGCAAGGTTTACCAAAAAGCAGCAACTACAGGGTTTTAAGAGGAACAGAGATACCAGAAGTCAAACAGTACTGGGACACTGTGGCATTCTGGCCCAGCCATGATGAACACTTCAGGCATCAAGCTAAAACACCAGAAAGGCCACATCTTCAAATCAGACCATGTTCCAGAGTAAGGCCTACTGAAGATCCACCCAAACAAAGCCTAATACTAAGACTTGAAAAGAGGGGAGACAGTTTGGAGATTTAGTCTCCCCCAGGTTAGGAGGATTGCCTCTAAGCTTTCCACAGATCCACACTAAAAAAGTATAAAGCCAAGCCTCCAAAAGCTCAAGAGCAATTAGTAACTGAACTGCAAGTAACAACACAAACTAGATAACAGAATCCAGAATCTCCACAATGTGTAACATAAAGTATATGATCAGAAATTATTAGAAATGCAAAGAGAGAAGAAAATGTGGCCCACAGTCAAGAAAAAAAAGCAGTTGATAGAAACCAATCCTGGGACTTCCCTGGTTGTGCAGTCGTTAAGAATCTGCCTGCCAACGCAGGGAAAAAGGGTTCAATCCCTGATCTGGGAAGAACCCACATGCTGCAGAGCAACTAAGCCCGTGCACCACAACTACTGAGCCTGAGCTCTAGAGCCCGCAAGCCACAACTACTGAAGCCTGCATGCCTAGAGCTAGTGCTCTACAATAAGAGAAGCCACCGCAATGAGAAGCCCACGCACTGCAACAAAGAGTTGCCCCCACTCACCACAACTAGAGGAAGCCTGAGCACAGCAACGAAGACACAACACAGCCATAAATATATAAATAGATGGATAGATAGATAAATAAATAAATACATGAAATCCTGCAATGGCCCAGATGCTCAACTTAGATAAAAGCTTTTAAGACATTGTAAATATGTTCAAGGATTTAAAGGAAAATAAGTTCTTAATAAGTGAATACTTAGGGAACCTCAGCCAATAAATAACTATTAAAAAACAAATGAATATTCTAGAACTGAAAAGTACAATAATTAAAATGAAATATTCACTGGATAGACTTAACAGGAGATTGCAAACAGCAGAACAAAGGGTCAGTGAACCTGAAATCAGACCAAAGTTCTCTAATTCAAAGAAGAAAAAGAAAAAAGAATGAAGAAAAACTAACAGAGTCTCAGGGATCTGCAGAGCTACATCTAATATGTAGTTAGAGTCCCAGAAGGAGAACAAAGAGAAAAAATATTGAAAAAATAATAGTCAAAATGTTACTAAATTTGATGACAGAGACTTACAGATCCAAGAAGCTCAGCAAACCTCAAGTAGGGTAAACACAAAGAAAACCACATCAGTCAGACTGCTAAAAACCAAAGGTAAAGGGAAAATTTTTAAAGAAGTGGTGTGGTGGAGGCTTCCCTGGTGGCACAGTGGTTAAGAATCCGCCTGCCGATGCAGGAGACATGGGTTCGAGCCCTGGTCTGGGAAGATCCCACATGCCGCAGAGCAACTAAGCCCGTGCACCACAACTACTGAGGCTGCGCTCTAGAGCCCCGCGAGCCACAACTACTGAGCCCGCATGCTGCAACTACTGAAGCCCACGAACCTAGAGCCCGTGCTCCACAACAAGAGAAGCCACCGCAATGAGAAGCCCACGCACCACAACGAAGAGTAGCCCCCACTCGCTGCAACTAGAGAAAGCTCAGGCACAGCAATGAAGACCCAATGCAGCCAAAAATAAATAAATAAATTTATTATTTTTTTTTAAAAAGTGGTGTGGTGGAGGGAATAATTCAAATGACTGCTTCTCATCAGAAGCAATGGAAGCCAGAAGACAATAAAATGATATCCTTAGAGTGCTTAAAGAAAAAAAAGAATGTCAACTCAGTCTTGTATATTCAGTGAAAGTATTATTGAAAAATGAAAGCAAAATAAAGACAATGAGCAAAAGAGCTAAGCGACTTTGTCACCAGCAGATGTGCACTACATGAGATGCTAAATGATGTTCTTCATTCTTCAGGCTGAAAAGAAATGATACCAAATGGAAAGCCTCTTCATTCCCTCCTACAGTATGCAAAGTAGTAAGTAAATGGGTACAAAAATAAAAGACTGGTTGTCTCCCCCAAGTAATTTCCTTAAAAGAAACTGATCATTTAGAAGAAAAATAATAGATTGTAAGGTGGGGTTTTTAAAAATTATGACAAATGTTGTGGGGATAAGTAATTAAATTCATTCTAAGGTTATTATGATTTTGAAGTGGAAAGTGGTAAAAACACTGATTCTAAATGGACTTTGATACATTAAAAATGCAGGACAAAACAAAAAATTGTTAGCTCTAGAGCAATGACTAAAAAAATAAAGGTATAGCTAAATAAGCCAATGAGGAACCAAAATGAAATATTAAAAAATATCCAATTAACCCAAAGAAAAAACAAGACAAAAGGAACAAATGGAAAAAAAAAATAGGAAGATGGCGGGCTTCCCTGGTGGTGCAGTGGTTGAGAGTCCGCCTGCCAATGCAAGGGACACGGGTTCGTGCCCCGGTCCGGGAAGATCCCACATGC
>NC_041225.1:55468376-55501173 GCF_002837175.3 Physeter macrocephalus
GACATGGGTTCGAGCCCTGGTCTGGGAAGATCCCACATGCCGCAGAGCAACTAAGCCCGTGCACCACAACTACTGAGGCTGCGCTCTAGAGCCCCGCGAGCCACAACTACTGAGCCCGCATGCTGCAACTACTGAAGCCCACGAACCTAGAGCCCGTGCTCCACAACAAGAGAAGCCACCGCAATGAGAAGCCCACGCACCACAACGAAGAGTAGCCCCCACTCGCTGCAACTAGAGAAAGCTCAGGCACAGCAATGAAGACCCAATGCAGCCAAAAATAAATAAATAAATTTATTATTTTTTTTTAAAAAGTGGTGTGGTGGAGGGAATAATTCAAATGACTGCTTCTCATCAGAAGCAATGGAAGCCAGAAGACAATAAAATGATATCCTTAGAGTGCTTAAAGAAAAAAAAGAATGTCAACTCAGTCTTGTATATTCAGTGAAAGTATTATTGAAAAATGAAAGCAAAATAAAGACAATGAGCAAAAGAGCTAAGCGACTTTGTCACCAGCAGATGTGCACTACATGAGATGCTAAATGATGTTCTTCATTCTTCAGGCTGAAAAGAAATGATACCAAATGGAAAGCCTCTTCATTCCCTCCTACAGTATGCAAAGTAGTAAGTAAATGGGTACAAAAATAAAAGACTGGTTGTCTCCCCCAAGTAATTTCCTTAAAAGAAACTGATCATTTAGAAGAAAAATAATAGATTGTAAGGTGGGGTTTTTAAAAATTATGACAAATGTTGTGGGGATAAGTAATTAAATTCATTCTAAGGTTATTATGATTTTGAAGTGGAAAGTGGTAAAAACACTGATTCTAAATGGACTTTGATACATTAAAAATGCAGGACAAAACAAAAAATTGTTAGCTCTAGAGCAATGACTAAAAAAATAAAGGTATAGCTAAATAAGCCAATGAGGAACCAAAATGAAATATTAAAAAATATCCAATTAACCCAAAGAAAAAACAAGACAAAAGGAACAAATGGAAAAAAAAAATAGGAAGATGGCGGGCTTCCCTGGTGGTGCAGTGGTTGAGAGTCCGCCTGCCAATGCAAGGGACACGGGTTCGTGCCCCGGTCCGGGAAGATCCCACATGCCGCAGAGCGGCTAGGCCCGTGAGCCATGGCCGCTGAGCCTGTGCGTCCGGAGCCTGTGCTCCGCAACGGGAGAGGCCACAACAGTGAGAGGCCCGCATACTGCAAAAAAAAAACAAAAAACACACACACACAAAAAAAATATATAGGAAGATGGCAAACTTAAACCCAACTAAATCAATGATTACATTAAATGTAAATACACTAAACATTCAAAAAAGACAGAGATTATCAGACTGGATAATAGAAGCAAAACTATATACTGTGTATAGTAGGGGCACTTTTAATATAAAGACAGAGATAGGTTGAAAGTAAAAGGTAGGAAAAAAGATACATATGCAAATAACCATAGGAAAAATGGTGCTGCTATATGAATGTCAAAGTAGACTTCAAGAGTAAAAGTATTTCTAGATATAAAATGGGTCAACATCAGAAAAACATAATAACCCTAAATAAGAGATTTAAAATACATGAAGCAAAAATTTAGACAATAAGAGAAAAATAGACAAATGTATAATCATACTTGGAGATATTAACAACCCTCTCTCAGTAACTGCTATAAGGAGACAAAAAATTACCACTAAGACTATAGAACAGATAGCCCTGTCCACATGATAGATGAGCCACGTGTAATTTTTAGTTTTCTTTAGTCACATTAAAAAGTAAAATGAAGAAAACAATTTTAATATTACTTTATTTATTAACCCAATATATCCAACATACTCTCATTTGGACTCAAAATCAATATTTTAAAATTAAGATATTTACATTCTTCTTTCATACTGTCTTTGAAATCTACTGTGTATTTACACTTACAGCACCTTTCAATTCAGACACTAAATGCTTATCAAAATCACATGATCACTTAGATTTCATAAAATTTACAACTGAAGAGGTAGATTCACATACACAAGTTGTTCCAAACATACTTAAAGTTTTCCAGTAACTGAATCAAACACCTAAAAATCATTTTCCATTGATCTGTGCATCCATACTGATAAAATTACTTGTTCTTTAAATATAAACTAAAATTAAATTTAAAATTCATTTCTTTAGTCACAATACCCATTTTGCTTTTTTTCTTCTTTAAATTTATTTATTAATTTATTTATTTATTTTTGGCTGCATTGGGTCTTCGTTGCTGCACACAGGCTTGTTGTGGCAAGCAGGGGCTACTCTTCATTGCAGTGCGCGGGCTTCTCATTGCGGTGGCTTCTCTTGCTGCGGAGCAGAGGCTCTAGGTACGCCGGCTTCAGTAGTTGTGGCGCATGGGCTTAGCTGCTCTGTGGCATGTGGGATCTTCCTGGACCAGGGATCGAACCTGTGTCCCCTGCATTGGCAGATGGATTCTTAACCACTGCGCCACCAGGGAAGTCCCCATTTTGCTTTAACATGCATATAATTGACTGAGGCTGACCATTTTTCCATGTATAATTTTGTTTCCTCTTGTATGAACTGTCTATTCATAATCTAGGCAGCTTTAAGAAAACAAAGAGTGTAAATTACAGCCCAGAAGTCCCTTTAACTCTATAGTAGCAAATTATTAAATGCTTAACCAGTGTATTTTGCAGATAGTTTTCAAAAATAAATGATGTGCTGCTTGCATATTTTAGAATACAGTGGGGTACCTTGTCTACAATACAATACATAATTTAATGCTGGAAACTAATCAAAAAGGTTTATAGTTCCTATATATTTGCTTACATAATATATCTATGATTTACTTCTTAGAGAATGCTCAGTCAGGAACGTTTTGTTTCAGTTTAACATTATAAAGCAAACTGTGTTTTTCCTATAGGAATAATGTGGTTCTCTCAACTGAATGGGGGTAAAAAGCTGGAACTGCCTAAAAACACACAACAGATAGCAAAACTGGTTAAAGCCCCATTGCCGCCTCTCTTATAAGCACAAACAGGCAAAGCCTCAAATTGAAATGGCTTTATTTTCAATAACCCTACCCTGCTTTCATGACCTTTATTACAATTAAGAGTCCCACAATAAAGGTCAAAATTCAAATTTATAACTATAAACACTATGAACAACTCGAAATTAAGGATCATTGGCTAATGAGCTGACGCTAATAATAGAGCAAAAAAATCTGGAGTCAGTGCTTAGCACAGAAAAATGTATTCTGTGCTCTACTTTTTTTATATTTTCTTCAAATTTTAGAATTTTTTTCCTTTAACTATGATCTCAAAAAAAAGTATATCATCAAAAGTCAAAAAAAATTTTAAGTAAAAAAATTATCACTCTAGAAATAAAGCATGGCATTTTAAATCTACAGAAGTGAGGAATAAAAGACTACGAGTTATATTCCAGGTTCAAACTATCATGTTCAACAAAGTACAGTTGTGAAAGACAAGAAAATATAACTGAAAGAAGCATAGATCTCTAGGTCAATACAATTACCAGTCATTTTTGTTATAAGGGACAGACTGATTAACAATGTGGGAAAACGGTGATAGAATGTATCAGCAAATCCATAAAACGCTGAACCAAAGAGAATATTTTCTCAAAGGCACTATGTACAGTCTTCAAAATGCCTAAAAACTGGGTAAGTGAGCTATCAAAGGAATACGTTTTTAGCTTCAAAGATGATTAGACAGGTTTAGAAAGAAAATTGATCAGCACTGAAAATTCAGTGGAAACTGTTAAATGCCATTACAGATGGACTGAAGAATTTTCCAGTAATGTTACCTGGAAGTTAAGAAGGAATTCACTATTTGAAATCACTATCAACAAAACAAAGTTTTTCAGGAAGTGAATGCAGAAGTAAAGCCAAGAAAGAGACAGCAATGCATAGTTTCAAGGCAAACTTGACCTAATTGTTAGAATCTCACTCAAAATAGTTCAGCAACAAAGCACTTTCAAAGTGGAAAAAGCAAGGAATCACTGAAGACAGCATTTGCTATTCAAAGTTTTAAAGCATCACCAAGCAAAATATGAACCAGATGATAGTAACTTTGGATATAATTATAAGGTCTCTGGAATACTGTAGACCTCTTAAACTTGCTAAAGCAAATTCTACCAGGGAAAGAGGGTCTCCTGACTTGCATTTTTATCTTGCTCTTAAGAAGAGGCTCTAGGGAATTCCCTGGTGGTTCAGTGGTTAGGACTCCGAGCTTCCACTGCAAGGGGCACGGGTTCAACCTGATCAGGGAACCAAGATCCCACAAGCCCTGTGGCACGGCCAAAAAAAAAGTCAATCAATTAATTCAGCCAATGTAGTTCAAGAAAAAAAAAAGTCATTAAAAGGTTGTGTTAGTATTAAGTATATAATCATTACTAAGTAATAATATATTTATGCTAGATATCTAATTTATGCTCTTAATAAATGCCTGAAATTATCTTGTCCAATCTTCTTTTCGTTTATTTTCAAGATCAAGCATGATATAGAATGAAATAGATCCCCTAAAACAAAACTCAATGAGAAACAATGCAAACTTACAGGAACTAATGATCTGACTTAACACTGTTTACCCAGGAACCAATTAAGTAGTAAGGTCTAAGGTCATGCATAAAGAGAATCCAGGTGGTCTTCACTCCCTAGAAATGGGGACTTCAAAAAGGCAGCAATGCACAATGACTACTAAGACTACTGAGCGAAAAGCTGATGGGATAGATTATAATGGCTAAATTAATGCCTAACCTCCTGATCAGTCTTAACATTACAAAGAGACAACCAAAAGTTCTGTGGCTCCTGATGTGATGCATCAGGAAGCACAAGACACCATCAAAGATGTATGTCCGAGGAAAAATTTTTAAAAACATGAAACTGATCAAGCCTCTAGATCTAACTATGGGAAAGGAAAGATAAGAGACATGTTCACCACCACCACCACCACAGAGATGGAGTCAGAAAACTCTAGAACATAGGAAATTCCACAAACAAACAAACAAACCTGGACAAATAAATTGCAAGAGCAAAGGGGGAAAAGCAGGGAAAAAAGGGGGGAAAGAGACTTCAGAGCCGTATCAACCAAATGCAGTGTGTGGGCCTTGTTCAAGCAAATCAACTATAACAAATTTGAAACAATCAGGGAAATATGAAGTCTGGATATTTGGTATTAAGGAATTATTTTTCTAGCATGATAATAGTACCACGGCTATGTTTTTTAAAAATCTTTAATCTTTTAAAGACACAAAACATTCATACAATCTGTTATTTGCTTCAAAATAGTCTGGTACGGAGGCTGGCTATGGAAAATAAATAAAACAGTGGCCATTAGAATGATAATTGTTTAATTTGGGAGATGTACATACACAGGTTCCTTATGTTGTTCTCTTTACTTCTGTACATATTTGAAAATTCCATAAGAGTAAGTTTGTGGGGTTTTTTTAAGTGGTGAAGCTAACAGAGGCTTTATTAGGAAATGAAGTAGATCTAGGTTAGAAAGATAGAGATACAGGCTACAGCTAGTAGAAGCGAGAAAAAGTCTCTCAAATATTCTAGAACACTGCTTCTCAATCTTTCTTCTGCTTCCACAGCATTTTAGTGATTGGGAGGGGCAGGAGGGTGCTGTGAAGGATCAAAACAAAATGTTTTCAAAATATACAAGGTCAAGTGACTATAAAATTCTGAACCTACCCCATCACTCCCCTCACCCCACTTGTCCAGAAATACAGTTCTAAACACATATCAATTCTTGCCTCCTAAAAGCTGGAAAAAAAAAAACCTATTCTAAGAAATGTATTACTAGTTGGCTAACTAAAAGAATATACTCAGTCTTTAGAAGGGAGAACTGAAAAGAATCAGGTTTAAAATCAAATGCATTAAACCCCTAAAAAGAAAATTTTAGGCCCAGATGGCTTCACTGGAAATTTGGTGAACTACCAACCATTTAAGAATGAAATTATACAAATTCTACACAGACTTTTACAGAAAAAAAAGGAAAGGAACATTTTCCAACTCATTTTATGAAGCCAATATAATTATCCCAATATCAAAACCAGACAAAAACATTACAAGAAAACAAAACTACTGACCAACATCCCTCATGAACAGACATAAAAACCCTTAATCAAAATCCAGTATTCAGGGCTTCCCTGGTGGCGCAGTGGTTGAGAGTCCGCCTGCCGATGCGGGGAGCGCGGGTTCGTGCCCTGGTCCGGGAGGATCCCACATGCCGCGGAGAGGCTGGGCCCGTGAGCTATGGCCGCTGAGCCTGCGCTCCGCAGCGGGAGAGGCCGCGACAGTGAGAGGCCCGCGTACCGCAAAAAAAAAAAAAAAATCCAGTACTCAGAATATATAAAGAACTCTTACAACTCAATAAGAACAATTTTTAAATGGGCAAGAAACGCTTCAAAGAAGATACATGAATGATCAATAAGCACATGAAAATATACTCACACCATTAGATGCTAAGAAAAAATACAAATTAATACCACTACATACTCACTGAAATAGCTAAAATTTACAAGACTGACAAAAATAGAGTTGGTGGGAAACAACTAGCACTCACATATATTTCTGGTGAGAGTATAAAACAATACAACCACTTTAAAAAACTTTCTGGCAATACATTATATAAAGTTAAATACATACCATACAACCAGCAATCACGCTCCTAGGTACTTAAAAGAGAAATTAAACATATGACAACAAATAACTCAAACACAAATGTTTGTATATTGGAGAAGGGGACATTTTTTAACTCCTACAAGTGTTTTAAGTTTTAACCATCAAGAGACTATGCATACACTCCCTAGAATGTCAAGAAATTTTAGGACATTCAAGTTCTAGTACAGATGCTTGAAAATTAGCCTCAATAGAGCTGGAAGAACAGAGGCCTGGATATTGCCCCACACTGCCAAGGTGACCCAGCAGATCTGTGACAATGTGCATGCTGTGAGCCACAATAGTGCTTGAGTCTCAGCCAATCTTCCCAGCGTAAACATGGCTGCTGCTTCCCTTTCCACCTTCTAAATCTCGAATACATTTCTCTTTCAGCCAATTCCAACTCAAATCATTCAAGGAAACATGTTTCTGGCTCAGCTGATCTCACACAACCCCAAGTCACCGTAGTAAGTAGCAGACGTTACAAAATCCTATAATCCATACAGTCATAAATGTATATTTCTTTGAAGCTCATTGATTCCAGATAAACCTGGGTACTAATTTAGACTTTACCTCCAACCAGCATGTCAACTTCAGGAATTCACTTAAACAACTTGACTTTAAGATATTGCACTGGCTAATTAAGGACATTTTGATGATATCTCTAAATTGCTTTCCAACTCCATTATGTCCTGACTCTAAGATCTACCTTCTTATTATTTTTTAATTTAAAAGAACTGAGTATAGAAAATTCAACCAATAAACATGATCTTCGATCATTGTGCATACCTGTATGTTAGTTCTAAATGTATGAAGTTTTACAATACTTATTTTTTAGAGATACATACTGTACTCTTTGTGGAGGAAAAGACATGATGTGTGGGATTTGCTTCAAAATAATAAGGGAAAGAAGGAAGTGCCAGGGAAGAAAGGGAGTAAACATGAAACACAATAGGCCATAGGGACTTCCCTGGTGGTCCAGTGGTTAAGACTCCACACTTCCACTGCACGGGGAGCAGGTTCGATCCCTGATCGGGAACTAAGATCCTACATGCCACACGGTGCGACCAAAATAAACAACAACCAAAAAAAAGGCAAAACAATATAAAAGATGAATTCTAAAGGGTTTCCCTGGTGGTGCGGTGGTTAAGAATCTGCCTGCCAACGCAGGGGACGTGGGTTTGAGCCCTGGTCCAGGAAGTTCCCACATGCCGTGGAGCAACTAAGCCCGTGCGCCACAACTACTGAGCCTGCACTCTAGAGCCTGCGAGCCACAACTACTGAGCACGCATGCCACAACTACTGAAGCCCGCGTGCCTAGAGCCCATGCTCTGCAACAAGAAAAGCCACCGGAATGAGAAGCCCGTGCACCACAACAAAGAGTAGCCCCCGCTCACCACAGCTAGAGAAAGCCTGAGCACAGCAACGAAGACCCAACACAGCCAAAAATAAATTAAAAAAAAAAAAAAACAAACAATAGGCCATAAATTAATAATTGCTGAAGTTCATAAGTGTTGAATGTGGGTAATGGGTTCATTACACTATTCTACTTCTGTATGTGTTTGAAATTCTCCATAGTAAAGTGTTTATAAAAAAAAAATTAGCCTCAATACTT
Organism: Physeter macrocephalus; assembly: GCF_002837175.3. Lineage (NCBI taxonomy): Eukaryota > Metazoa > Chordata > Mammalia > Artiodactyla > Physeteridae > Physeter > Physeter macrocephalus. The sequence continues at coordinate 55,476,650 of NC_041225.1, forward strand.
AAAATTAAATCTAATATATCACTCACAGGGGCTTCAGAGATTATGCAGCCAAATTCACTCTTTTTAAAGATAAGGAAAACACAAGGCTAGACCACTGTTTGGAGAGAAAACTGGGCGTGGTCTTATTAATTTAATGTTATTTCCTCTACATTAGTGCTTCTCAAACTTTTAAAATGCATATGACTCACCTGGGGATCTTGTTAAAATGAATATTCTGATTCAGGAAATCTGGGATGGAGCCTGAAACTGCATTTCTAAATAACTTCCTGGTGATGCCAACATCAATAATCCTCTGAACAGAACAGAGTACCAAGGATCATGATATTTTACAGGTATTTAGTACGTAAAGATCGTTCAGTTTATTTTACTTCATGTGGTTTCTAGTGATGCTACTGTTTTCACTGAAGGAAAAAAAAGTTTTCAAGCTAAACTATAATCCTCCATTTTTCCTGGGAGACTGCTAATACTCTGATAAAACTAACCACTCCAGTCAAAGTACTGTGGATTCTGTATAAAGTGAAAAGAGGCAGTGTACATAGACATCCCTACTTTAAGACTATAAATGTACAAATTTGGTCTGGAGTCATCATCAGTCACCTGGGTGAGCTTTTAATAGCAGGATTCCCTCTCCCTGCCCAAAAAGATGTCGCCTGGAATAAGAATACTGACAAAGACACAAACTAGGACTTCAAAAAAATTTAAGGAGAGGAGCAGCTACTACAAGAAAGGGTTTAACTATTTGCTTCTATAAAATAATGTTATTAGTAACTTATAAAGTTAAATTTATCTCATATAAAACTGGAACTATGATGCAAACTGCAAAAATAAAAACTATAAAGACTCCAGAAGACCTACAAATAATGTCAGATATCAGATACTTTCCCCCATCAGCTTTGCCCACTTGACCAACAAGACCATCCTAAATAACCAAGCTTTAAAAATACTTTTAAAGAGCATATAATGTAGTTCATATTTCCTTCCTTCATTACTATCAAATCAGGAGATAAACAAAAAGTTGTTTTCCTATACGATTCAAACATTTTCCACTTGAAATCTACTGTTTCCACAGTAACCAGCACTGATGTCACAGAATCTTTGCTGTTCCCATTTAAAAAATACTGAAGATAAAAATGCTTTTATGCATTTATCTAAACAGATGAAGAAAATTGTAAAATAGATTACAAAATATTTTTCCCAAAGTTTATCATCAAATATCAACCAGCTCTTAAAGCATATATTTAAATAAGAAGTAAGTATACGCCACAGAATAAATAATGGCTCAGGAGACTCTAAGCAACAAGACAGAAATTCAGAAAAATTCTATTTAGGTTCCACAACTTAGAGTCCTCAGTAAGGTTCTTCTCTATTTTCTCCTAAAGGAAAGTCTTGCAGAAAATCTCACCCAAGTCACCCAAAGGGTCTGGCATCTTTTGTACCTTTTTTCAAAGGTTGGGGAGATACACTCTTGTTCTGTGGTCCAGATTTTTAAAGAATTAGAGTATACAATACTGAAACTTTTTGAATTTAATTTTTAGATAAGTTATTTATATGCTAGAGGAATTCTCACACAAATGCACAGAAGAGACAAGGTTCCTTGTTCACTGAAGTATTGTCTGTAACTGCACAAAAAAAAAAATTGGAACCTAAATATCCACGGATAAATAAACCATGAAATAGAGAATTAAAATTAATGAATACGATTAAATGTGTACACATAGATAAAACTCAAAACCAATGTTGAATGAAAAAACAAATCCAGACACAAAATACATAGTTTGAGCCACTTTCTAAAAATTTTTAAATACAGCACTATACCATATATTGTTTATGGAAAAAAATAAATATATATATTATAGGACTATTAAAAAACCAGGAAACATACATAGTAACTTCAAGATAGGTGTATATCTAGGGAGGGAGGGAAGAGGAAAAAAGAAAGATGTCAGGAGAACACTAACTGTACAGTAACATTTTATTTCTTTTTAAAAAAAGGATTCAAAACAAATATGGCAAATATTATGGATTAGATCTACGCAATGGGCACTTGGGCATCTATTATATTTTCCTCTGTCATTTTTGTAAGTTTGAAATACATTACAATTGTTTCTAATGAAGTATTTTAAGATGCTTAAGAATTTACTTCTATAGGGAAAGGAATTTATTTATTGAATGACTCTATAACTTTATGCTGGGCACTGTGAGAGGAATCCTCTCAACAACGCTGTGACTTAGCAATTATCCCCATTTCAGAGAAGAAATGTGGACATTCAAAGAAGTTTAAAAATAAAAATTCTTCCAAGATTCTACAGCTAAAAAGTAGTATAGGAATCAAGATTTCTATTTAAGTCTTTTTATTAAGTCCATGCTGTTTCCTCTATACCAAACTGCCTTTCAACGTTACAGGATAATTCTTATAAAGATCAATCTTTGTCCCCCAGTGGTATAGCCATAGAAAGAAGGTTCAAATCAGTCCATATTTTTAAATGATGCTTATCACTTAAAGTAAATCCCTGATATTAGCTCATCTATTCTTATGAGTAAAAAATAACAAGTACAGATTATGTATGGGTTTAAAGGGTTTGGTTTTGTTTGGGAAAGGTGGACTGATAAGCATCCTGTATTTGAGATTTTAAGGTCTGGATTAAACTGGATTTCTGGACAAAAACTAGAGTAACCAAAATAATCAAAACTACAAAAACACATAACCATTCCTTGACATAGCAACAGGAAAAAAAAAAATGTTTGCTACAGAATAGTCGATCCATCTGAAATTTAATTATACATGGGTCTAAAACCAAGTTATACTGTCAATATTTAATAAGCCCCAGCCACACCGTAAAACAGTGAGTCCCATGCACACTAAAGCTTAAAAGAACCACCTGGGTGGCTTGTTTGGAATACAGACTCTTGATTCTCATCTCCAAAGTTGATTCAGCTCAGATATGGGGTCCAGGAATCTACATCTGTAACAAGCACCCCACTAACAACCACCAAGGCAATTCTGATGCCGGGGTGAAAGGACTAGAAGTGGGGATGCATAAGCCTTTATTCCTTCAATATTCACTGAACACCTACAACATGGTTCTAAGAACTGCAGATTCAGTACCAAACAAAATAAACAACAAAGAAAATCCTTCCCTTAGGAATTCATTACATCCAAAAGGTGAGGAGATAGAAAACAAATATATGACATCAGCTGGTGTTAAGTGCCATAGAGAAAAATAAAACAGGCTACGGGAAATGAAAGCCAGGGTTGCCATTTTACAAAAGAACAGTCAGGCAAGTCTTCTCTAATAAGGAGACATTTGAGCAGAGAACTGAAAGAAGTGGCTATCTGGGAGAAGAGGTGAAAACATTATTAGGAACTTTCTCATTCCTTGAAATAATTTACTGTATGAAATAATTTTAGGTGTTCCTTTTACTATAGAAGAGAGAAAAACACTTAAAGTGCTTACTCTATACTAATGACTATATAATCCTCAAAATCACTTTGTGGGATTAGCTAAGAGTTTCCTTGCAGTTTGCTTAAACGAAATTTAACATTTTGTAAGTAATCGGATCACGATGTACACCCAGGTCTTTGTAATTATCAGATCCATCACTTTCCAACTATGCACGTTCGTTAAACTCAGAAGTGAATTCTTATGTGCTCAAGATTTTTAGAAAGCCTAAAAAAGTTATCAAAAATACAGTTTGTTTTTTTAGGTATAAAGCAGAGAAATTTATTTCTCATCTTTATAACAAATCTTGGCAACAGCTATTTTTTCTCTTTATTTTTTCCAAAAATCTCCTTGTCAAAACTTAATGATTTATAGTCAGTAAATCATTTATACAGTCCCCCAACATTTGGGAAACAATTTTTTCTTCATAAGCTATGTAGAAGGGCAGGTTTTAAATTGCAGACTTTTAAAACATAAGATGCAATAAAATTATACTTTCCCATATTTAGTAAGATATGCATATATATGTAAATAAATGTGCAACTCATTGTTTCATATTCACTGATTCCAACAAGGCTCAGCACACCTATACAATGTGTCATGAATTGAGGAAGGTTCTCCCACCCTACCTACTTCAAACTAGTAATCAGAGAGCAAGGCACTATGCTAGATACTAAAGAAGTACAATTTGCTACTAATAGTCCTTACTCTCAAAGTTCTGACACAAACAAGTATAAAAGGACAGTACAAAGAAAAAGAGCTATATTGGATTATTTAAACTAGGGTTATCAGTGAAGACACCCTGGAGAAGGCTGTATCCATGAGACTCAGATTAAGCTAACCTTAAAAGTTTAGGCTAAGAATGCTAGGCATTATCCTGAGGAGAGCCATGGAAAATTCTCAAGCAGAGTGACAGGATCAAAGCTGTGCTGCAGAGATAAACTGAAAGTGATGAGTGAGTAAGAAGTATAATGAGAGTCTAAAAACAGGGAAATCAGATATAAGGCAAGTGGTAGAGCCCGAATGTAAGGTGAAAAGCCCAAAGTCAAGGTGTGACAGTAAAAACAGAGAGCGATGCATGCAAGAGCTAGCTAGTTCTTCAACATCCTTCTTTGGAGTAGGCAACAGGTAACACTAAATTATTCCGTATACATTCTCTTTTCTATAGGCCTTTATAAAGCGACAATGTACTAAATTTCCATTTCCAAAAGTATTGTTGGTACAGTGACTCCAAGGTTTTGTAACACAGCAATCAGGAATCCAACAAAACCAGAGTAAGTATGTTGCCTTGATTTAGGCAAATAGTTTAACCATTCTCTTTGTGGCCCCCAAATTAACTCTGTAGTAAGTTAAAAGATATTAAACTCATAGAAGAGCTAGTGAAATTTGGGATAACCAGTTAACAAAGGAGTTATTAAAAAAACAATACATACAAGCTTAAATTTAGAATAGCGTTTTCATGACAAATCTCAAATAGGTATCTGCCAAGACTCTGGAAATAAGACACTAAGTTCTACTTTGCTCCAGCTCGCAACCTCAGATGACTTGTTATAGCTGCAGTTTAAAAAAAAGGAAAGAAAAGTAGAGTATATACTTAAATCCCAACCTTGGCTCAATACAGGCAAAATTCCTACTAAGAGAGCAGTTGTAAAAAAGAAATAGTGCCAAAAAGAGACAAATAAACATCCTTCCAGCTAGATAAAATGTGACTGATTTGAAAAAACAAATGGGATAAGAGAGTCAGAGGTTCTCACTATACTCTCCTTTTGTCCTTTCCCTAAGTTTGGCAATTTTAGAGTACGTGTCAGGATTCCTTGTGGCGGAGAAACACACATGCTCAAAAATAGGGCAGGGAGCACACATCTTTACAGTTTTTAGTCACATTTGGGGGACTATTCAGTTTTTCTAGGAATTATTCAGTTATTTAAATCAATTCTTTGCTCTACTTGGCTACAGAAAAACTCATATTCCTTTTTTTTAGTAAACACGCTCTAACACATTTGATCTTTCAATTGCTTCTATCTAATTGCTTTTAAATACTTTTTAAGCATCCCTTTTAGAAATATTCTTAGAAAGCAGGAACAAGGGCTTTAACTAAAGCTTCCCAACATTCTGCCTATCTTTCTATCTTCAAACAAGTGGTATATGTACAACTCTGCTAAGACCCACCCATTCTTCAAGGACTGATAAGCCCAACCTCCCCCATGAAGTGTTGCTCAACAATGTTAACACACATTAATTTCTACTTCTGAAATTATAAACTTAATGATAAACTTTACTCACAAATATGCATAAGGACTATCTGATCTCCCATCTACATAAAAGCTTAGAAACAGGGATCTGTTCTACACTTTTCTACGTAGGTATTAATTACAAGCAACAGAGAAGCCCTTTTATAAGGCAGGTGCTCAATACAGCAACATAACATCAAGCGGACAAAAAAGGTAGTTCTTTGTCCAAGTATGGTCCTCTATCTGCCTGTCCTACTCCATCTGTTTACTCCCAAAAGAAAACTTATCTCAGCCCCTTCACGTTCTCCTTTACCCTTGAGAAGGAATAACTTTCTTTGTACACTCAATACACATCAGGTGTTTTAAGACATTATCTTTTAACCTTAAATTTCTAAAGTAGATTTTTTTGTTAAGGAAGCCAAAGCTTGTTGGTGGTGGTGATCTGAACCCAGCTCCTCAGCTTGGAAGCTTCTACCACACTACTGGGCATTAAAGCAGATGCCCATACTCTGGCATTATAAAGAGACAGGAATAAACAATCAATATCTCACAAAGAATTTAAAACAATAAAACAGAAAAAGAGAGAAAAAAAAAAGAAACTCCAGCAGCATACCTAAATATTCAAAAGAGACTAGCACTAAGTTAATAAGTGGAGAGTTGCCAATTTATTTAAGAAAAACACCCATATGGAACCATTTTAAATATTTTTTAAAACAAACTATTCTATTTTTTATATACTAGTATACTATTTTTAAAATAATAATATACAAATAATAAATATACCATTTTTAAAACATACTATTCATATGTTTGTTAAAAAACAGACATGAAAAAGAATTTCTTGTATACAAAAGAGCTTTCACAAAGATAAGAAACACTGAGAGCTGGTCAAAGAATACAAAAATGCAATTTAAAAAAGAATTCACGTTCAATTACCATATTAAAATTTCAACATCAACTGTAATTGAAGAAATGCAAGTGAAACAGTGAGATCCCCATTTTTCCTATGCGTTGGCATTTATTTTTAATTAACACCCACTTGTGAACAAGCAAAAATCTAACCTTAATGGAGACAGAATAAATGGATACAACCTTTTTGAATGGATTTGCTGATGCGTGTCTTCAATTTTGAAAATGTACAGGCCATCTGACCCAGAAATCTACTTTTAAGACCTTACTCTATAGGTCAAGGTTTATCCATAAAGATGCTTAGCTAACATTATTCACAAGAAACAACTCCATAACCAAAAGGAAGATTAGTTTAGTAGAATAATGCCATTTAAAATATCACGTTGTAGAAATTTAATCATATAGAGAAATGTAATATGAAATGAAAAAGTAAATTACAAAATTACAGTAAGATCCTAATCTAGGAAAAATTAAACTATGCATTTTAAAAAGGATGTATACTAAAATGTTAGCAGTGGTTACCACTAGTTGGTATGATTTCTACTTTCTTCTTTTTTCCTTATTTGTATTTTCCAAAGTGTCTACAAAGATTTACTGCTTTTGGAATTAAATTTTAACCTTTTATAACAAAGCATAAATTACCCTATTTCTCAATTAGGTTAAGAGCTGTGATCACAAGTCCTGTTAAATCACAAGTTTAGCTGTAACTTAAAAGGCAGTAAATTTCTGTCTTAATATCCAGTTGTAAGACATTTGGTATCTGGTACATTGCTCAACCTTCCCAAGGACTTTTAGCCTACTTCAGAATTTTTTGAGAAACAATATCCAAGTGTATGCAATAAAAAGCTTCTTGACTCTAAACAAAAATTCCACATAGCCTGCTCATATTGTCAAATCTATCTTAAAATTAAAGGGCTATAAAACAGCAATTTCTGATGATTAATAACTGTTTTTGTCAAAAAAAATAAGAAGAGGGGTGATTTTCGTGTCAAAATTTCTCTCCAACTTATCATTCAAAATTCAACTCCCCCCCACCATTCCAATAAAAGTGAACTTAATCCAGCTTTTAATATCTCATAAACCCATTCATTCAAATACAAAAAGAGCAGCTCGCTGAATGTGCCAATTTCACCCCCTTTACAGAGTTTCTTTGTAGAAGGCTTTAAAGTTTCTAAAGTGCCTTCATAGATTATCATCTATTTAATAACCCAAAAAAAGACCTACAAGCTTGCTAGGGTACATATTAACCATCAGGAAGGAAAAAATGTTACTCCATTCTGAAGGCCATAGGAAGTTTACAGTACTCAAAATTAAGTCTTTAGTTAAAATAAGTATGTTCTTATCACTACCCGTGACTCTTCTATAAATGACTATTACATGAAGGGGAAAAAAAGCTTTTTATGGGATTCATGATTAGTGTGGTTTCAAGTCAACCACTTTTTTAGGCATTCCTGTGCATAAGAGACGTAAATTAGATTTTGTACCTTTACTGTTTGAAAACTCAGTGTACTCTACTGGAAAACTGCCATGACCTTAACTAAGAAATTAATTCACATTGAATCCTGTAACTGAAATAAACAATTTCAGAAGACTATTTTGCCACATGATTAAATGATTCTCTAAAATGCAAGTTTATTAAAATAAAGATAGCTGAGAAGCATGAATGCTTATTTTTATCTTATAAAAACTGAACAAAGACCTTTTTTTTTTTTTGCGGTACGCGGGCCTCTCACTGTTGTGGCCTCTCCCGTTGCGGAGCACAGGCTCCGGACGCACAGGCTCAGCAGCCATGGCTCACGGACCCAGCCGCTCCCCGGCATGTGGGATCTTCCCAGACCGGGGCACGAACCCGTGTCCCCTGCATCGGCAGACGGACTCTCAACCACTGCGCCACCAGGGAAGCCAGAACAAAGACCTTTTAAATCACCTATTTTAAAAATTAAATGTTTAGTTCAAAATCTCTTAAATAACCACATATTATAGTAATAAGTACCATCAAATAGAATGTTTGCCATTGGGTTAAGCACTTTAATCACATTTAATACAATAACTCTAATCATGAACACATTATCAGCATTTTACAGATAAAGTTAAAAATTTACCCACCATCCTTACCCACATTAAACCTTTGTCCACATTATAGGGAAAAAAAATTAGAAGAGACTTTCTGATTGCAAATATACACATATATAATAGAACAAGTAGTCAAACTGGCACATTCTTATATATATATTACTGTCTTACACAGAGCTCTACAATTTACAAAACACTTGTACCCTATCACCTCATTTGTTTCCCACTACAGCCCTTATGGGATTATTATCATTACTGTATGTGAGGGGTTTCAAGCTCAGAGTTTAAACCAAGTCACTCAGCTTTTGATTCCTCATTCTTTTTCCACTACACGATCTTGATTCCCTGTGATTAAAGAAACACTGCCCCCACAATCAGAGTATTACACAATAAACAGGTAAAATGTGCTACAGAGCCTAGATAAACATCATCAGTTACACATTTCCCCAAGTTATTAGTTACTGCTTATTTTGATGCCAATCACAGAAATACAAGTTATACAAATAATTTTATTAAACTGGTACCTTAGCAAGGGAATCCCCTAGAGTCTACGTGTATTGCCCAGAAGATGAACCTCAAAGCCTACTTTATTAATTCTTCTACTTCTTTCTATAGTATCCATCTTTTGCCTTCCTACTTTAAAATTTCCCACTCCACTTAGTGACCTGCCCTATCTTTACTTTTTAACTGTCCCATCTTCTCATTAGTATGATTTCAGACTTCATACAACCAAGTTTTACCCAGTCATCTCTAATGATATGTAATAATTTGCAATGAAGAAAGGCCCCCACCCTCCTCCAAGTCTGGTGAGGAGCAGTAAGAGTACCTCTGAGTAGTTTCAGTGACTGTAGGCCAGTCACAATCACTCCCTTCAATGGGAATAACTTAATTCCCTCACAGGAAGGTTTTAAGAATAAAATCAAAGCAAGGTGTTTAAAGTGCTGTATAAAGTATCAAGTATTATCCTACTGACATATTTTCAGGTTGGTCTTTTTTTCTGGATATCCACTTTTAAAGCTATGGAGAAAACCCTCAATAGTTCTTCTGTATTATGGGTGGTGAAAAAGAGTAAAGGATAGGAAGAAACTTACATGAGTAATGAATTAATTGGGGGATCAAGTTTAGTTATTCTATATTCACATCTCTCTTCCTTAAGTTAAATAATACCCAAGAGAGTAAACAATACAACCCTAAAATAGCTAGACAATCAGAATATGATTACACTTTAAAAAAAAAAAAAAGAAAGAAAAAAAAAAACTTTCCCTGCACCCACTCTGGAAAAAACTCCTTCTGTAAAGCTATAAATCACTATTACAAAAAAGTTTAACTTCTATTCCCATCCCTTACATTTCTGGCTCTTTGACAGCCTGCCAAACAGCTTTGCTTACAATCCTGTGTGTCAAAGAGGTCTTCCAATTGAGCATAAACAACTTCTTAAAATGCATCTTACTACTAGGTCTCACAATTTTAAATACGTTTGAACTCCAGCATCAAACTACATGACAGTCCTCCAGGTATACTCTTAGCAGCTGCTTAATAGCAGATGAATGGAAAAGACACAATTTTGGAAACAGTCTAACAATTTCAAGAAAGTTACTTTCACTTGTGAATACTCAAAAACTTTATCCTAAGTTAAAACACAGAGGTAAACTAAAAATGAATCCGAAAATAGGTGCCTTGGACTTAAGGCCAGAATCTCATTTTAACTCATGGTTTATTTGCCCTATAATAAGTACCTCTTTACTACTGTAAGGAAGCTCTTTCTTCCCCAAATTAAGAATTTCAAAGGATTTCAAAACACTTTACTAAATACTTAATCACATCCACAGATTCTTAGCATCGGACAAAGTCATTAGAATAGAAGAGTTCCTAAGTGCTTTATAAAGGTCTTACAATATAACCCTAGAAAGAGTAAGCACTTCTCTTTGAGAGACACAAAGCATCTTCCTAAGACTAAACTACTGGAGTGGCACCTGACTCACCCCAACTCAACTCTTAAGACTTTATCCAGAAAGCAGAGGGAGACAAAGAGTTTCTACAGCCAAAATCGGATGAGTCCCTACTCATTCACAGCCTGTTTGCTCTTACTTTAAACACAAATCTCAAAAAGTTTACGTGGTTTTTAATGTATTAATGGGTGACTCAGAGCAAATTAGCAGGGAGAGGGACTATTTTAGGCAGTCATTTGATAGGAATGGCTATCAAGTGAAGGATTAATCCCCCACACACACAAAGACAAAAACCTGCGAGAAGCAGACGGGGCATTTAATAAACGATGACCCCTATTTATCAAGTCTTAAGAATAGCATCTCGGGGCTTCCCTGGTTGCGAAGTGGTTAAGAATCCGCCTGCCGATGCAGGGGACATGGGTTTGAGTCCTGGTCCGGGAAGATCCCACATGCCGCCGAGCAACTAAGCCCGTGCGCCACAACTACTGAGGCTGCGCTCTAGAGCCCATGCTCCGCAACGAGAAGCCACCGCAATGAGAAGCCCACCACCACAATGAAGAGTAGCCCCCCTCGCCGCAACTAGAGAAAGCCCACACGCAGCAACAAAGACCCAACTCAGCCAATAAATAAATTAATTTTTTTTAAAAAAAGAACAGCATCTCTTCTCACTGTGCCACAGCCTAAAACGATGTTCATAGCCCTGAGTCATAAAGCAATGCTTCTCCTAATAAGGCAAACACATAAAACGCTTTGAAACTACATCTGAAATGGCATAAGTAGATAAGTAAATAAATACGCACCACCACCCCTCTCCAGGGTCCAAAAGAGCTAAATTAACCAATCCATCAGCATTCCAGAACAACATTACTTGAGAATTCCAACCAGAATAGGTCTAAGGCAAACCTCTCTCCTCTGGCAGCATTTTCTTCTATGTAAACAGTTCTGTCAAGTGCTTTGGTTGGCAAGCAATAATAAAATCAGCTTTATTTCCTATTCTTTTTCCCTTAGCAAAACTTATAGTTTGTCATCACCTCTGACATACGTTCCACACGTCCAAGGTCTACCATGAATGACGAAGTATATTTCACATAAACTTTTCTTTTAAAGTGAGTCTTTTATCAAAATGTTTTACATTTTACCTCACAAAACCTTTATCAGATTGTGGAGAGAAATTTGAAAAACACATTTCATACTTAGTATAGTTAATAAACTCTTATCTATGCCATGGCCATACTTACCTAACCGTAGGCTTTTACTATTTATAAGCCTTGGAAAAACTTTATGCCTTTAAGTAACATCAAAATTCTCAATCAGGATTTCAGGCGTTCAATTCACACCACAATGAAGGATCAAATGCTAAACTCCTAAAAATAGGGCGTTGTGAGTGAGAGGGACACACAACACTCCGCCGCCAAGGCAAATGCGTCTTCCAGGGGGCAGGGGCGCTCCTTGTACACGTACAGTAGGAGCTCACATTCAGCAAAACCGGGGAGCGAATGATCAGGTGACTTCACACCACCGACACTTTCAGTCCGATCGGGCCTTACTGTGATCTCAATATTAGTAAACAGGTCATAACCCCAGTTTTGACAATTAAATCTGAACTTGCATCCTAGCCACGCGCTATCCGCATGAATGGGTTCGGCAACCGAGGGTCCCCGGAACCCGAGCCCCCGGACACAGCCCTGGCCTGCGGACCGCGGTTCCCTCCTGGAAGGGGGTCTGGAGAACCTTCCGACCTGGCAGCGAGGTGTCTCCTCCCCCCGCGAGCTGTGCGTCCTCCTCCTCTGCTGGGCCCATCACGACCTGGTTAACCCTTCCTCCCTCTCCGCGCGAAGGACACAGGACAGCGAGTGCCGGCCGGGTGACAGGTCGCCCGGAGCTCCCTAGGACCTCCCCGCGCCGCCGCCGACCTCCCCGCGCCCCGGGTCTGCGACCCCTGCTCCAGGCCGCCCCCTCTGGGGGGGAGGACGCCGCTACAGCCACGCGGCGAGCGGGAAGGCAGGGGGCCGGGCCGGGCCGGGCGCAGACGCGCGCGCCGCCCGTGCACCCGACAGCTGCGGGAGCCGCGGGCGGAGGACCGCCCTTTCAGGCTGCGCGCCGCGGGAGCTCGGGGGCGCGGCGGGGGCTAGGCCCGGCGGCCAGACGCGGCGGCGGGAGGAGAGCCGAGCCAGAGGCGGACGACGACCCCACAGCCTGCGGCCGGTGCCAACGAGCCCGAGCGGCCCGCGCCCTCTCCCCACCCGGGCCCTGCAGCCTACACCTCGCCGGCCCGTACCTAGGAGGGTTGTGGACGAGACGTGGTTAACCCCGGTGTTTGGGTCGCTGGTTCGCCTTCGGCGCCGCAGCCCCTCGTGCGACTGCTGCCTCCGCGCTGCCTCGTCCCCCTCCGCCATCTTGTACCGATTTAAAATTAACTCCCCACTGACGTCAAACGCCGCCGCCGCTTTATCAACCTCCCGGGAGCCGGCGGGGCGCCGGTGGGTCCTAGTGCCGCCCTCACCTGCGTCTCCTTGTACTCCCCACGCCCTCCCTCGTCCCGCCCCTCGGCTCCCTCGCTCCGCCTCCGCCCTGCTTGCCTTGCAGCCTGCCGCTCGGTTTTCCCAGGCTTCCACCTTGGGGAGAAATTGGGCGGCGCCCCCACCGCAATCGTCTCACACTCCCACCGCCCTAAGCCCAGGACCACACCCCCTTAGCGCTGAGCGGGTCTGTGTAAAACCCGAAGGGCTCTCCAGAGAACCAAGTCCCTCCTTCCCAATCGAGTAACCCAGTTCTCTTTGCAGCTCTTCTCCATAATCGTTGACTCGTGCACTGCACGTGAGGTTGCTTTCATGCTCCTTTCCTTCTCTCCTTTTTATCTCCTCCTCCACTGCTATTCTCCCCCCTCCCTCCTTCGCTACCCCCGCCCCGCACTCCCAAGCTATTGCCGGTGCCCTGCTTTTCCTTTTGATCTTTCTTCGCACAGGTCTCTAATATTGTTTCCCATCTAGAGACCATCCTATGCTTTGTTTGGCATAGCTTCCTTCTACTTATGAGGCCCTCCTCCTATCTTCTTACTGTGCATACCCTTACCCTCCTGCTCCTAGCCCCTTACAGGTGCAAACCAGAAAGCACTATAATCAGAAAATGAACTGTAGCAGGTCCTTTCCTAACTGTGATGAACCTTCTTGTGGGGATCCAGTGACATCCTATAGAAAGTTCAGGTCACTTTTAAAAATAAATATCTGCCTGTGGAAGCTTCTGTGAAACATGGTCCCTATTCTTTTGGATTTTTTCCATTATCACCAGCTGCACTAGAAATTCCTTCTCTCTGGTAAAGGCATGTGTCCAGGTGTCCAAATCGCTGCCTTGTGCAGGTCTTCTCACAGACTTTCATCCAGCATGACCTCTAGAAAAGCACTGTGTGTCACCAAAGCTTGCAAGGTGCCATTCTAGAGGGGTTTGGGGGGCTGTTTATTCATCTGTTTTCTGTATTAATGGAAAGGGATTTGGAGCTCCTCCTGGACTTCCTAACTCCCTGCATCCTGGTTTGATGCCCCGGGACAACCTAAGCCCCAAGACATAAGCCCTGCTTGATGATGGATTTCCTTTCATAATCTCCCTATGAGGCATCTATTTAATATCGCCACAGTCTGCTTTATGCAGGGTATCATCTAAGGTGTGAGACAAGATGCAAAGATGAGTATTTTTGCCATCAAAGAATAAACTTCCAGTTACAAATTAGCAGTTAACTTAGCCCTGAGCACACCCCATTAGGGATGTGCCTTAACCCCAGAGGGTTAAGGCTGCACTACTAGTCAAGTGACCTCCTAACCAGTGTCCTTTCCACTATTAGACAGTTTATCCCATATGCTACTACAGTGCCCTGACAGGTCCAAATCTCCTGACTCCAAGAAGTGTAAAGAAGCCAAACACAAATACAGTCAAGAGATTGAGCGTTGTCCCATGGTCACCTCAAATCCATATGTTTAAAAGGCCTTCCTCCATTTTCTCCCGTCAGCCATCCCTCTTCAATTTCTTATCACAGTGAAACCTCAGTGTTACTGCAGACTTCTCCCTCCCTCTACACCCATCAAGTCCCAGTGAAGTCAATTCTGACTTCTAAATTTCCCTTCAGCTCATCTCCTCTCCATCCCCTCAGCTTCCCTCTTGATTCAGACCCCATTATCTCCCACTGGACTTATTATAACAACCTCCCTGCTGTTCCCCCTTCTCCTGTGGGTCCTCCACACAGACTGGCTTGAGTTTTCTTAGATGCAAATCTATTCATGTGATTTCTCTGCTCAGGATAAAATCCAAGCTCTTCAAAATAGTTGACAAGATCTTTCATGATTTGGGCCCTACCTATGCATCAAGGCTCGTTTTTCACTGCTCTGTCATTTATTCCTTTATTCTTTCATTTAACAAGTGAATTTTGACACTGTTGTGTGTGCTGAACAGACAAGGACAAACAAGACAGACAAAATTGGTTTCCTTGGTTTTTGTTTCTTTCCACACCCACACAGGCCGCCCCACCACAAAAAAGTGAGCATCCAAGAGCTCAAAAATCTGTCTTGTTCAGGCTATGTCTCCAGCACCTAAGCCAGTGTCTAGTACATAACAGGGTCTCAAAAAATAGTTGTGGAATAAATGAATGAATAAACAAATGAATGAATGGGTTACAACCTGATTCTACCACTGATTCACCTAATGTTTCTAAACTTCCAGGTCCTCATTTTTATAACTAATGATATAACAGGAGTCTTATGGGATCAAATCAACGTATTGAGAGCATTTTCTTGACTCTAAAATAGCCAACATTTATGGAATGTTTACTGCTCAAAGTACTTTACATATGGTAAGTCATTTAATCCTAACAGTAATCCTAAGCGGTAAATGCTAATGCTATTCTCATCTTACAGATGGAGAAACTGAGGCACCATGTGGTGAAAAACTTGCCTAAGTGGCAGGACTGGCATCTGAAGGCAGGCAATCTGGGTCCAGAGATGATGCTCTTATCTACCGTAATAGTGTTCAGCTTATAGACTGTGAATTCCTGGAGGGCAGCATCCATAGCTTATCCACAGCCAGGTCTTTGGGATTCTGCTTTCAGTTCATGTAAATTGTATTAAAAGCTATTTCTACCAAATAAACAACTTTAAAATTTTTAAAATCCTATTAATAATTGGGCAAAGACATCCACAGACAATTCACCAAAAAGAATTATCAAAGTGGACCTTAAACATATGAAAAAAGGTTCAGTTTTACTCATAATAAGAGAAATGCAAATTAAAACAACACTGAGACACCATTTCTCACCCATCAGGTTGGCAAAAATTCAAAAGCTTACGATTACACTCTGTTGGCAAGGATATGGGGGAATGCAGTCACTCTCCTACATTGCATTCTCGCTGGGAATGCAAAATGGTATAACCCCTATGGAGAAGACCTTGGCAACATCCAACAAATTTCATTACCGTTTACACTTCGACATGCCAATCTCACTTCTGGGCATTAACCCTGAAGATACAACTCCATAATAATCAAAAAAAATTTTTTTTTGCAGAAGGTTATTCACTGCAGCATTATTTGCAGTTGCAAAATATTGGAAACTATCTAAATATCCAAGTGTAGGTGATTGGTTAAGTAAACTATGATAATTACTCATGATGAGCACTTTTTAACTGTAAAGAAAGAAGAGGAAGATCTCTATGAACTAATATAGAGTGATTTCCAGGAGACATTCTTAAGTGAAAAAGCAAAACTGCAAAAGAGCCTATGTAGAGCCTACCTTTTGTGTGAGAGGAATAAGAAAACATACAATATCTACTTGCCTATCCAAAAAGAAACTCGGCGAGGTTAAATAATAAAGTTAGTGGCCTCCAAGGAGTTGGGAGTGGGGGGAATAAGATAGAAGTAACACAGAACACAGTACACCTTTTTATCTCGTGTTGACTTTTGGAAACATGTTCTACATGATAAAAAAAATAAAATTAAATCAACAAGAAAGGGAAGGGGGTACTAAAACTGAAAGCAAACCAAATAAATGTTAACAGTATTTAAATGAATAACAGAACCAAACTGAAGAGGGAAGAAAAGAAAGCCAACTAATCCAAGTAACCTACAAACATAGTATTGAACTACAAATATTTCTCCGTCCTGGTCAGGGTGGAGGGAGAACAGCAAACAAGTCCTGAACTCTTTTTAGTAGGCTTGTTTTTGTAGAGGTATGGGCAAAGCAATTCTGAACCTATTTTCAACGTTTTATAGAAGTAAACAAATGAGTAAGTGTGTTTTATTGTTGAGAGCCAGGGTTCTTGATGGGAAAGAAGGGACATACAAATAACAAAAGGCGGAGGTAAGATAAACTATATGGGATGGATTAAATTGGAGGTATTGATACCTCTAAAATATGTGTATGAATATGTGTGTGTATGCAAGTGTAAACATTCATGTATATGTGTTGCATATGTACAGATGTGTATATACATGCATATATTTCCTAGTTCTGTCCACAGAAAAGGCCTAAGCAAAGACACCAGGGTAGTAATGATCATACCTAGTGCCCACTCTTGATCTCTAATACTATTCCCTTCTAAAAAGAAGTGGAGGGCTTCCCTGGTGGCGCAGTGGTTGAGAGTCCGCCTGCCGATGCAGGGGACGCAGGTTCGTGCCCCGGTCCGGGAGGATCCCGCATGCCGTGGAGCGGCTGGGCCTGTGAGCCATGGCCGCTGAGCCTGCGCGTCCGGAGCCTGTGCTCCGCAACGGGAGAGGCCACAGCAGTGACAGGCCCGCGTACCGCAAAAAAAAAAAAGAGTGGAGTCATTGGAGAAACAGCTGGTTCCAGAGCTGGGGTAGGGTGGGTACAAGGCGAACCATGACATTATCTTTGTGGCAGAAATTAAGGAGGTAGTAAAAAATATGATGGAGCCTATCTCAGAGAGACTTTCTTTCTGAGTCTTCTAGGGGAGGAAAGCACAGGGTACTGGGGATATGAGATGTGACTGGAACCAACCCTAGGATCTTTTTCACCTTCCTGGAAATGGTGTAAGATAGAAGGAATCTTCTCCCCTGCAAGAGGTAGAGATTTGGGTATCTATTAATGGAAACTATTACCTTGATTTAGGGGCATCAGATGGATAGGGCAGGGTTAGAGTAGGGGAACAGGTAAACAAATATAAAACAGTGACCACCATAGAAAAGATGTTGAATATTGCTGTGGCTAAAAGATAAATTGCCCTCTGAGAATGAAAAAGGTTGTGTTAGGGGCAAACTGCATCTTTGTAGACCTTATCCTTTCAGTGATGTGTTTACTAGAAGTATAATTTAAGGTACCCACCATGTTTGCATACCATTGCTCCTTTGTGTGAAGAGATGTGCTTTTTTTGTCCAAGAATGGTTGACAGAAGATGAATGAGCCATTTCCCGGAGGCTGTGTGAGACCAGATCTGAGCACAGGCAGGACTGCTTCAGGGGCCAGTAGACAAAAAGTAGAACAAGGCTGGGAAATTCCCTGGCAGCACTGGGAGCACGAGTGAGCTTAACCCAATCGCTGGCATCTCTTGGTGGACTTTGCAGGCCCCTCTCATTGACCTCGGGGGCAGTGGCCACTGATTGATCCCAGAAATTGTACAGTGACGGTGGCTAACAAACCGATTTGCCACATTGGCTTTGGCTTTCTTTGGGATTACCATTTTGAGGGAGGGGCCAAAGAGGAAATTTTTTGCAAGGAAGGAGGGAAATCAAAAGTTCTTGCTGGAGTAGTTGTGAACAAGAGAGGGGCTCTGAATTATTGATTGGCAGGGAAATTTTATTTATATCCAAAATAAAATACAATAAATTTTATTTATATACAGCTTTTATATACAAAGCTGATATGCCAGGGTCATTGAATTACATCTCATAAAGGAGATCAAATCAAGAACATCAAGGGTTCCTTGAGGCTAATACTAGTAGCACCCCGGACATGGGGGCACGCCTCTCTGACACAGCCGTGCTGAACTCACGTTGAGAATTGTGGACATCTTGAAAGGCACTTGCTCCATATGGAACACTGTGAGCAGATGGGTTTCCATCCAGCTTGCTGCTTAATATTAGGTGTCCATTGTTCTCTGAAGCAAGGGACAGCTGTCCCTCATGAATGTGAGAGGGAAGTAATGACCCTTCCAATCCATATTCATCCTCAGACGTAATGCTCTGAACGGGTACCTGAGCATCAGTGTCACTTAGTGAAAAGAACACCAACTCTGGAGTTCAAACCCCAGCTATGCCACTTGGTTTTATGACCTTGAGAAAGTTAAGTAACCTCTTTTGATCCTCAGTTTCCTCTGCTGTAAAGTAAAGGTCTCTTCCTAGCATTTTGTCACGATGATTACAGATAATATAGATAAAGTATTGAGCCCAGTGGCTGGCACATGGCAATAAATGATAACCATCATGATTATTACTCCAATCAAGTCTAAGAAGAAATTGAAGAATGGGAGCATAGTTAAAAATGATAATACCTATTCATAATTTCATTTAATCTATAAAATACCTCTATGAGGCAAGCATTATTGGTACCATCAGCCTTTTACAGAACAAGAAACTGGGGGCTTTAAAAGGTGGCATAATTTGTTCAAGCCCACATGATTAGTAAATTGAGGAGTTGAGATCTAAATGCAGCTCTGTCTGCCTCCAGAGTCTATGTTCTTAACTGTCTATCTCCAGATAACACATGGTCTAGGGGCTAGATGCTGGAAACGCTATAATCATAAGAACCATTTATGCTGACCACTAAGTAGCTAGAAACAGCTTCTGGATATCCAGGAAACTGTTTCAGGTAGCTGGAGTGAAGGTAAACACCACTCAAAGTCCAGCCCAAGGGACTTCCCTGGTGATGCAGTGGTTAAGAATCCGCCTGCCAATGCAGGGGACACGGGTTCGAGCCCTGGTCCGGGAAGATCCCACATGCCACAGAGCAACTAAGCCTGTGCACCACAGCTACTGAGCCTGCGCTCTAGGGCCCACGAGCCACAGCTACTGAAGCCCGTGCACCTAGAGCCCGTGCTCCGCAACAAGAGAAGCCACCGCAATGAGAAGCCCGCGCACCGCAACGGAGAGTAGCCCCCGCTCGCCGCAACTAGAGAAAGCCCACGCGCAGCAACGAAGACCCAACGCAGCCATAAATATACATAAATACGTAAATAAGTAAATTTATTTTAAGAAAAAGTCCTGCACAAGGGCACCCATGAGCACCGTGCCAAGCGCTCTCTTTGACGCAATGGAAACATTACTTGCGTGATCGACTTCTATGGAATTCAAGGGTATCCTGTGGTCACTAAAATAGTCTAGTAGTGGGAGTAACAAAAATCCCAATTCGTGAACTGGACTTGCTTGAGAACATTTTGAGAAGTAGATAGTGACTGGTTTTTAAATTAAGATCAGCATACAAAAGAACACTGGCGAGAACTCTTTAGGAACTATACTGTATTCAATAACACCTTTTCAAAAATAACGATGAGGGAGTGAATGTAGCCACTAGGATACCGAAAATGTGCTAGAAGCTTGAAGCAAACACTGCCATGCGCTTTCAACTCCTCTGAGAACAGGGCAATGAATGATATCCACCCCAGACAGCCAATCCAGACACACCTAACAGCCCCCCGCATCACTCCCGCCCTCAGGAATGCCTTTGAAGTCAGTGGGAAAACCATGCTTCACAGAAGGAACTACACATCTTAGACTCTTTTAAGATTAAGACAATATCCACTTTGGCCTTATTAAAATCAACATATTGTATTTGTAACCGGAGAGCAGCGAAATCTTTCTTTCTATCTCACACCCAAGCTTAATTCCAAACTCCCCAAAACTGGCTGGCTAGTTGGCAGGCAAATCACTCCACCGTGACGACACCCTTCGAATTAATTGTCCCTGTTGTAACCTACTTAGTCCTTGGAGTCACTGCCACCAGTGTAGTTTCATCATATTTTGACTGTTAAAGCTGCACCTCACCTCAAACACTTCCCCCCAGCCCAGTGCCATTTCTCCACACCCCCAATCTTCTTGAGGTCTGTCTTCAGGTATAAACACTCAGAAAGTGAGTTCCTTCTTTCTTTTCCCATAACAGTTCCTTGCTCAAGCTGATATATCTGCAGGTGATACCACTGCCACCTGATTTGACTGGCAAATATTTATCTTTCAAGCTTGTCCTGATCACCCTCTAAGAAGGTGAGCTATTATAAGACATAATGAAATGATTGCTATTTTAACATTCAGTTTTGGGGTAATTTGTTATAAAGCAATAGATAACCAGACCACATGCACAGAGTGTACTACCGATGTGTGAACATGAACATATATACATAGAAAAGTATAAACTAATATCAATACATAACTATAATAACCATTGAATTCAGGATAGTGGTTATCACTCTGGTATAGTTACTTGTTTGCTTTTGCTGTCTAGAGCAGTGGGTTTGTTTTTTTTTTAATAGATCTTTATTGGAGTATAATCGCTTCACAATACTGTGTTAGTTTCTGTTGTACAACAAAGTGAATCAGCCATATGCATACATATATCCCCATACGCCCTCCCTCTTGAGCCTCCCTCCCACCCCCCCATCCCACCCCTCTAGGTCGTAGCAGAGCACTGAGCTGATCTCCCTGTGCTATGCTGCTGCTTCCTACTAGCTAACTATTTTACATTCGGTAGTGTATATATGTCGATGCTACTCTCACTTCACCCCAGCTTCCTCCCCCTCCACAGTGTCCTCGAGTCCATTCTCTATGGCTACATCTTTATTCCTGCCCTGCCACTAGGTTCATCAGTACCTTTTTTTTTTTCTTAGATTCCATATATATGTGTTAGCATACGGTATTTGTTTTTCTCTTTCTGACTTACTTCACTCTGCATGACAGACTCTAAGTCCATCCACCTCACTACAAATAACTCAATTTCATTTCTTTTTATGGCTGAGTAATATTCCATTGTATATATGTGCCACATCTTCTTTATCCATTCATCCGTCGATGGACATTTAGGTTAGAGCAGTGGTTCTTAATTTGTTGTTGTTGTTTTGTTTTATTTGACAGTGATATTTGACAGATAATAAATGGCATTCATTTACAGGTCGTGTTCCCGTAGGCATGCACAAATATCCACTGTTGGCCACTGTCAATTAGACTACTGGCTGTGCAACTCCCAACAGGAGCAGATCCAGGATTTGTGGGGTCTAAAGCATCTACAAATTTGGGGAACTTCTTTAAGAAAACAAATTATGAATCAAAAGTAGATGTGAAAGTAAATATTTAGAATAAGAAAAGAAATCCCAAGAAATCACAAATTTTATAAAGTTAACATTCCACAAATGTACAGAAAATTTATATTTTTATTGATTAACCTCATGGCATACATCTCATACTTTTTTTCTGACTTTTTTGGCTGCACAGTCTTTGATTGGCTTTTCATATTATGTGAATTGGGATATCATTTTCTGAAGAGAAAATAAAGAGAATTTAGTTTTTCCTCTAACATAGTTAATAAAATTTTCATTTATTGATAGCTTAGAAAAGTCTCTTTTAGCTTCATAACATTTCATTATTGACGTGTAAATTTTTAGGATTATTGTCAAATTTGGGAAAATCTCTATCAGGTCTCTTTCATGTAGGAGCTTCAGATTTCAGGGCATATCAAGTTTTCTTTTCAGTGACTAATCTCACATACTCTTTGAATTGAAAATGCATGGGGCATTTATAATTGTATGTGCTGCATTTCGCAGTAGAGGCTTAACAGGAGAGAAATTCCATTTTTCATCATCACTGATGAGTACAAAATCCTCTTTTTACCTTTTTACCCATCTAGTGGTTGGAAGAATTTTCCAGAGGCTAGTTTCTGGCTACATACTTTCAAACATTATTTTCCCTCCACTCCCCATATATACACTGTCGACACTTTTACTCCTGACCTTGCACGTGTTCCTGTCTCCTTTGAGTCTGAGAGCAGGAAGACAGACAAAGGGGACGTGTGATCTGGTCTGCCCTGTTAGGGCTTATATCAGGAAGTCGATGTTAAACAGAAAGCAGAGAGAGTCTATGCCCGCTCCCCCATTTAGTACTCAGGGAGCAAACTGCTCCACTGAGTGTCCTTGCTCCTTCAAGAAATGGTCATAGCAGATTAAAAACGATGGTCCGGGACTTCCCTGGGGGTGCAGTGGTTAAGACTCCACGCTTCCATTGCAGGGGGCTCAGGTTTGATCCCTGGTCAGAGAAGATCCTGCATGCCGAGTGGTACAGCCAAAAAAATAAATAATAAAAATAAAAACGATGGTGCACGGAGGTTAAGTGGAAACAGGCCTTATTTATCCCTTCTGAGCTCCCCCTGGCTGGAGCCTAGAGGCCACCACGTACACCATGGAGGACTAGGAAGGTAGCTGATTTGGGAACCAGAGGTCATCGTTGTGAGTACAGAGTGTTCACCCTAAGCTAGGAGTCAGATGGAGGTTGTAGGCGAGATTCAGACAGGTATGCCACTCCAAGGTGACCTGAACCAGCAAAAAAGAGCACTGGGTCCTGGACACACCAAAGAACAAAGCACAGGCAGGTCAGCTCCAGCTCCGCAGATGAGTGCAAGGTGCCTATAGGGACCAGACTAGCCAAGCCACCTCACAGCAGAGTCCAGCAAGGCCCGGAACAAGAGCAATGGGATCCAGATGTGTACCTGGGACCCTCCCCTTGCCAAGTGGTCAACCGAATAAGCTCTCCACTCTGTCTGCAACCCTGTTTGTTCCTTTCGCTAGTGCTTTCGGAGCAAGTAGAAACAATGGAACCTAACATACGAGAATTAGATTTTCAAGTCACAGGGGAAGATCCCTGGAATCCTCTAAGACTTATAAGAGCTCAAGGAAAAAAAAAATTTTCTATTTCTTTAATTTTGTATCTATATGAGATGATAGATGTCCACTAAATTTATTGCGACAATCATTTCATGTTGTCTTTAAGTCAAATCATTATGCTGTACACCTTAAACTTATACAGTGCTGTATGTCAATTATATCTCAATAAAATTGGAAGAAAAAAAATAAAGTGCATTTCTTGTACACAGCACACACAAAAAAGTAACATTTATCAGGTACTTGTATGTGTCTGGTAATTCATGTTACCATAATAAATATATTTATATTATATTACTTTTTATTTTTAGTTAAGTTTCACAATAACTCCAAAGCAGAGGTACTATTACTATTTCCATTTTATACCAAGAAGCCCGAAGCCAAGAGAAATTAAATAATTTGCCCAAGGTTACCCAGCTTATAAAATAGTGGAGCTAGGCTTTGAACCCACTGGTAGAACTCAGGAGTTCACACTTGGAACTACTAAATTCTGTGCTCCTGTAGCAACTTGAGGAATTCCAGGTGTATGATACCACTAGCTCCTTGGGGTTGGCCTGACTATCCCCCACTACCTGTCCCTTCCTTGTCACCACGTGACATCAATGGCAGATCTCAGAATATAAGATTGCTGCTCCAATGTATCAGGTGTAGTCTGCTTCTCAAATCCAGAGCCCAGACTGCTTCGGAGGAGGGTCCCCTGTTGCTGGAGAAGAACTACACATCAGCTGTCACCACCCTGTGGATACCACACTGGGGCATGCTGGCAGTGGCTGACCACGCCTTCCATTCCAGAAGCCTATGGTGCATTTTAAAGACACGCTCACTTCCAGCACAGCCATGTTTTTTTGTGTTTTGTTTTTTGTTTTTTTGCGGTACGCAGGCCTCTCACTGTTGTGGCCTCTCCCGTCGCGGAGCACAGGCTCTGGTCGCGCAGGCTCAGCGGCCATGGCTCACGAGCCCAGCCGCTCCGCGGCATGCAGCACAGCCATGTTTTAATCCATGGAAATTCATCCTTAAAAATAACCACACTCGGGCTTCCCTGGTGGCGCAGTGGTTGAGAGTCCGCCTGCCGAT
>NC_041225.1:55501396-55548635 GCF_002837175.3 Physeter macrocephalus
GGCGGCTGGGCCCGTGAGCCACGGCCGCTGAGCCAAAAAAAAAAAAAAAAAAAAAAAAAGAAACCACACTTGCTGAGGACAACCCAGAAACTGGAGCAGCAAGGGGTCTAGATTGCAATTCTGACTCCGTGATAAGAACCCTTGAAAACATATTTAACCTTTATGGACTTTCATTTCCACCAAACTGAAGGGGGTGCAACATACTACTATCATTTATAGGCTGGTTGATTTGTTTTTTCTTGAGCAAGTATTCGTGTTCGGGGTTCTTCTCTGCCCAGCCTTGCCACCTCCTCCAACACTCCATCAGCATCTGCTTCCTTCAGAGCTCTTGAGGACAAAGCCATATCCTTGCTGGCAGCGAGAGCTAGGATCTGTGCCAAGCCTGCGGACTGCTGATGCTCCGAGAGCCTCTGGTCTGCTGGGTACCGTGGCTGAAAGAGTCCATAAAGAGACAGCGAGATCAGGCTCCAAGCAGCCCTGCCATGCTTTGCTCTAAGCAGTTCTGCATGTGCTTAAAGATTCCCAAAGTCTTTCCTGAAGGGAGACTTTGCAGTTTTTTCCTCCCACCTCTTGCTGCCTCAAAGTCCCATGAAGCCATTTCCTCAGTTACTGGTCTCACCTCTCTAACCAAGGTCTCCAGCAGCTTCCAAGAAGACAGGCAGGGAGCAGATGCTGTGCCTCTCCTCTACCTCCCGCCTCTCAGGCCCTACTCTCAACCAATCCTACCTGTCCTCCCATCAGGGGCACTGGATATTTGACCAACCCAGCACAAAACGATGCACATTAGTGATGACAATGGGTGCAAAGCTGAAAAGGATTTGAAGGAGAAATATTGTCCTCACTAACTATATTTTGGCCCCAGCTCTGTACGGCGAAATTGTCCTGTAACAGATGTTAAAAATAAACATACTTAGGGATTTCAGCATGGATTAGATACTTTCCTCCTGTTCTTGTTTTATTGATACAGAACCAAAAAAGGGTATGTCCATCTGGGAAACATCATTTAAAAATTTTAGATCATGGACGTATTTATTTATTTATTTTTCCAGTACGCGGGCCTCTCACTGCTGCGGCCTCTCCCGTTGCGGAGCACAGGCTCCGGACGCGCAGGCTCAGCGGCCATGGCTCACGGGCCCAGCCGCTCCGCGGCATGTGGGATCTTCCCGGACCGGGGCGCGAACCCGCGTCCCCTGCATCGGCAGGCGGACTCTCAACCACTGCGCCACCAGGGAAGCCCATGGACATATTTAAATCTGAAGGTCATGACCAGCAGTACCCTGGATCCCATGCTGGGACTCTCTCCTCGAATACATTCATGTTTTCTTTTATTTCATCCTTCACTGATGGTGACTGATAGGATTTATCAAATTCAGGTCAATGAAAAAAACCATGGGAAGCTCACCATGAGTGTAATTAGGGTACTCGTTCTTTACGAGATAAGCGGGTTATTTCCCACAATAAAAGTTGCAGTTGTAGAAGAGAACACAAAGCCTCTCAGTGTAATACTTTAACAAGGAAAATGATTACAGAGTGGTTTTAATATCTTTCATGATGCTTATTTGAGGCCTGAGGAAGCTGGTAGTCATTCTGGGGGGAGGTTAAGTGGTATGTGCAGAAAACTAATACACGGCTACTTTCCAAATTAAGTCAGGAGAAATTCCACGTGCACACACAGATGCTCTGAGGAGACTGGAAGGAAAATAACGGGCCTCTGGTGAAAAGAAAGGAAAAGGGATATTATGGGATAAAAGAGCTAGTTGTAAGCAGTCAAGAATGGGAAAGTGAGGCTAAGAGGAAGTTAGACTTATAAAGGTGAGAAAAAGCCCATTGTGGGTCAAGAGCGAAGAAAGAGAAATTAGGCAACAAAAATTCAGGAACCAAAAAAGAAAAGAGAGAGTGTGAGTGGGATATACTGGAGTCCCATATGAGTCTGGTCGATCTGCATCTGCTCACTAAATGATGGTGTTCCCAAGCCCCACAAGCAAGGAAATGAAGAAGAAGATCTTGGTTTCTAGTCTATCCTCTCCAACATCCACCAAAGCAATCTGGCCAGCTATTCTCTCTTGGGTGGCAGGGGAAAGGAGAAGGATGCGGACCGCAAAGGTGGGAAGGAAATATAGAGGACAACAGGCAGCAAATATCTTAATAAGAGAGACTTGGGACGTGCTGCTGGGGAAACACGGAGAGACGAGTGCAGGATCTACAGTGAGCTAGGATCTGGGAGACAGCCTCAGGGCGTCTTGCACTGGGCTTGCAAATGGTGACCGCAGCCAAAAGGCAACTTCCTAGGCTCATCGGATCCTTTGATAATTTTTAGATCATTTGCAGTTCAATGAGTGAGGGGGATTTAAATCTAGGACAAAAATTTCCCTTAGGCTTTCTCTCAATCTCAATGCTCAGAATTGCTACCCATGCTGATTTCTAAACTAATCTCTGACAAGGAAAATTGACTTACCACGACTGGTTTGATGTAATTAAGATCTACCCTGCTTTGGGCTGGGAACAGATTTCTCTGAAGCACATAAATTGCCGGATACCTGAACAAAGTTAGGATATTGTTAGCAAGGATGAAAGGAGGAGTGGTCAATGGAGAAGCAGCTCTGTCTGTCATAGATCAGAACTTGGGGCATGACTTCCAAATACACCCTGACCAGCAGCTCCTCCTCTTCTGTTCCAACAATCCACTTGCCACAAGGAAAAGAAACTTAGCCCCACACCCCCCAAATTTGGGCATAACTGAAGTAATGAAGGCTAGGAGAAGCCTGGAAGCCCTGAGACTCACTCAAGAAGTCTACAGTTACCAGAGAAATTAATGTAGTCATAGGCAGCTTATATTGAAACGTGCCACCAATTGAGAAGCATAAGTTACACCATCGATGGTGACAAAGAACCTTCCAATTCTCAGTAAGTACCAGTTATATGCTGTTCCTATTCAGCCCTTGATCTGGCATGTTTATAGAGTTCTTGGCTTTCTATGAGACCCTGCTGCATGGTTGAAAATCCTGTTTATCTTATTGTCACACGTATCCTTATAATACAGATCTTCTTCTACTCACAATGGAATAAATCCATGATAAACCCATAAGCCTATCTTACGTTGAAAGTATCATTAAATTGTAAAGGCATTTAATACACCTAACCTACAGAACATCATCGCTTAGCCTAGCCTAACTTAAACGTGCTCAGAATCCTTATATCCGCCTACAGTTGGGCAGAATCATCTAACACAAAGCCTATTTTATAAGAAAGTGTTGAATATCCATATAATTTATTAAATACTGGAAGTGAAAAATAGAACGGTTGCATGGGAACAGAACAGTTGTAAGTGTATCGGTTGTTTACCCTCATGATGGTGTGGCTGCTTGGGAGTCGAAGCTCACTGCCACTACCCGGCATCACTGAGAGAGGACGGTACCGCACATCACTAGCCCAGGAAAAGATCAAAATTCAAAATTCAAAGTACGGTTTCTACTGAAAGCATACCACTTGCACACCATCATAAAGTCGAAAAATCATTGAGTCGAAACATCACAAGTCAGGGACCGTCTATATAGTCCTCTATAACTTGAAGTGACTTGAATAAGTTGGGTTTTTCCCACCAGAAAATCAGTTTAACCTGGAGGCTGAGGCTTGGGAACTGGATAAGACCTGCAGATTTGTTTTGTTGGTTACACAGTTGGCCTGCAAAATGATTTTTTTAAATTTTGAATTAATTAAACAATGGAAAAATCAGCAAATTACACACTTTTTTTTTTTAATCTGGATTTCAGGCTTTTCTTGAAAAATCAGAAGATCTGGCCCCCTGGGCCAGCCTACCTACATAGTTACCATTGTCTGATGCTGACTGGTGTATCCCCCTTTGGAAGAGAAATAGATTCTCCAGCTTGCTACAAACCCCATTTCGTATTCATGCTGCCTGCTTGATCTACCCCAAGCATTTGAACTTATGGCACCTGGCTACCTAACAAATATACCCATGGAGTAACCTAATGGACCTGAATTTAATAAACCCAAGAGTCATAGCCAGTTCAATCTGAGATTGAAAAGCAAATACATACACGAAGGGAGAAACATATATGTATGTGACATGTGATCTCCTATCAGGAGATTTGAGACATGAGGCCCATCCCCAGAGGAAAAACATTCTGAAACTCATAGCCCCCCCTCCCTCTCCCCACAAATCTTGGGAAGCTGCCCAGCCCGGATAAGAGAGAGTCAAACAGCCCATTGTTTTTCAGTCTAGTCTACAACAATCGCTGTGTCGTGGGAGGCCCCAGAGCACTAGATCTGATTACCTGCTGATCATGATTGCAGATTGCAGAACAAGCCTGTTCCCATTAGTGACTGTATACAATTACAATCTGATATGCTTTGGGGATCTTACCAAAATATTCTTTTCAGGGACTTCTCATTTCTTCCACCATCCCCCAGACACAAGCACACACACTCTCTACCTTGATATGCCTGACAGCAGGGGGCCCAGATGAAGTCTGGAAAACTGGCTTAGTTTGATCAGCACGCTATACATGTTTCTCAAGATCCATCTTTTCTTCCTTCTTTCATCCCCCCTTCATGACCACGCCCTTTAAAACCCATCTTCCCAATGAGAGAGTCCAAAACTGAAAGAAAGGGGGTGGAGGGTGGATATTTCCACCAATTGTTTTCAATAAGTACCTAATTCCAAGCTCAATCAGAACAGTTAAAATGTACTAATGTAACATCTCAGGATCTCAGTCAGAAAGAGCCAATATTCGGTATGAACAAAAATGTGCATAATGTGACACACTGCGGCGTGTTGAAACAGACAACTGAGTACGGATCCTTCAGCTGATGAGATGACAGAAACAGTTCTTAACAATTAGGACAGATTTTTTTTTTTAAATCAGCAAAAAAAGGAACTAAGTATCCTAGAGATTACTGTGGCCTTTGGAGAAATTTCTTTCAAACTGGATGCAGCCATAGGGAAATCAGGTTAGTGTAATGAGATCAGACATTTTGAGTCCAAAGCACCCCTTCAAGCATGGAAGGGCACAAACAATGCTCTCTCCTGACAGCCTCGGGTAAGACAGTCTTCTGTCTGTTCTGCTTTCTAGTGGACTTAGGTACATGCCTCAGGAAAATCCTGTTGAAAATAGAGGGGCTCATTCTACCTAAAAAGTTTTAGCGCTTGGAATGCAGGCTTTAGAGGAACATGAAGGAATTGGACATTTTCTAGAATTCCTCTCTCTTGGTCCTTTTATCACCCTAGGAAATACCTGAAAGTGGAGTGACTAGGCAGGGAACCATGAACAGAGAGACATTGGTGGGTTTGCCTCCATCACTTAGTTCAGCTCAATTCAATCAGAACTTACTGGGCTCCTACTCTGTACCCAGCACTGTGCTAAGGCTATAACAACTATGAAAGGAGCCTATGACAAAGCCCTTGACCTCCAGAAGCCTGTCATCTTTTGGGTGGGCTGAACCTATATACATGAAGGAATTAGGGAACAACACAAGAATATAACTGAGCATTAAATTTGACCTAAAGTAGTAAATCAACTATACCCCAATTAAAAAAAAATTTTTTGATCTAATGTCTACCTAATCTCAGGTTCCTTATCTACCATTTCACAAATGTATTTACAAAATTATAACAAATTAAATTAATTATAGTTTAAATATATTAAAATCCATCATAGGTCACATTCTAGCAGAGCTAAAACAAGAAAATAGATAACGCCAACTGTTAAGAAGAGCATGGGGACTTCCCTGGTGGCGCAGTGGCTAAGACTCCGTGCTCCCAACGCCGGGGGCCCGGGTTCGATCCCTGGCCAGGGAACTAGATCCCACATGCATGCTGCAACTAACAGTTCACATGCCACAATTAAGGAGCCCACGTGCAGCAACTAAGACCCGGCACAACCAAATAAATAAATAAATATTAAAAAAAAAAAAGAAGAAGAACATGGATCATTTGGACATCTCATACATCAACAATGGGAGAATAAGTTGGTAAAACCACTTTGGAAAACTCTTTGCCTATATCTACGAATATATCTTATGATCCAGCAATTCTACTTCTCGATTTATGTGCAAATGAAATCCATATATATTTTCACCAAAAGACATGTATAAGAGTGGTCACAGCAGCACTGTTTTTAAGAGCCCCCAACTGGAAACAACCCAATGACCATCAGTAGTAGAATAGATGTGCAGCACAGTCAGGCAAGAAACTATTATAGAGCAGTGAGAAAAAACAAACTACAACCGTATGCAATAATACGGATGAATCTTACTAACATAACGTGGAACAAAAGAAGCCAGACAGAAAAAGATGACTACATACTATATGATTCCATTTGTTTAAAGTTCAAAAGCAAGTAAAACTAATCTATTGTGGTGGAACTCAGGAGAGTGGTTACCCTTTTTCCGGGAGAGTAGTTATTGAGAAGAGAGCTAGGAAGAGGATGCTGGGGTACTGGTAATGATCTATATCTTGGTCTGGGAGCTGATTACACGAGTGTGTTCGCTTTGTACAAATTCATTGCACTCTATATGATTTGCACATTTTTGTATGTAATTTGTCAATTAAAAAATCCATACAAGGGTCTCATCAAGTATCACAAATGCATCAACATTTTCCTAAAGATTTCTATCAGTGGAGAATTAAAGCCCAAAAGAGTTGTAGAAATTGACTTTCAATAGTCTCTGACGAGGACCAGGAATTTCAGGATTCTGAACTCCCTGTTCTGTCACTAATTCTCCAGACAGTTAGGAAAACATTACTTCCAATGCCTCTGTTTTAAAAAACAGCAAGGTTGGCTTTCATTCTTCATTCACCATCTAATAGATTTACCTTTATGGGTGAGATAATGTGAAATTGCCCAGCAGTCAGTACTTTTGACAATAAATCAAAATGAAAGTTCAAGTCCCTCATCATTTTCATGATAGGTAACAAAATTCTACTGCACCTAAGGGATGTATTGTTATTGTCCAAACTTAATCATTATCACTACATAGTAATTGTCCTGACTCTCTGCTGAACCCACAGGTGAAGACTGGGCTGTCTGCCATGAACCTTTATGTGGAAGCCAAATCCTTTTTTCCTTCCCTCTCAGAGGAGTGGGGAGAGGTGCTCTCTCATTCCATACATGGATAGATTCTTTGGCTCTGAGCGGCCAGGAGAAGTAACAAGTCTTAGGAATATAAGCCAGCATGGAAAGAGAGTTGGTTTTGATGGAAAGAGACCTTGTGCTATCACTTAATAGCTAGAAAATTTTAGACAAGTCATCTCACCTCTCTAAATTTCAATTTACTCCTCTTTAATTTGGGGCCATATCAATCCCTCTCCTACTTACCTCCTTGGGTTGTTTTGAGGTGGAAGTGAGATTACGTATTTAAAATTTTTTTGGAAACGAGAAAGTGCTATACAAATACAAAGTATTATAATTATGGGAACATGCTCTCAGTAAACTCTGTTGGCTTCTTTTTAAAATGAGTGTCTATGGGAACCACTGCAGGATATAGCACAGTGAGCAAGACAAACAAGGTCCCCACTATCAAGCAGCTCATGTGGGGGGAGAGGACAGACAGGAAAAGGGCAAACAAAAAAATAAGACGACTTTGATTAGTTAAAAAAAAAATGCTGTGAAGAAAATTAAAACAAAGCCGTGTAATAGAGAGTGACTAGGAGGTTTCTTATTTGTTGATCAGGGAAGGCTTCTCTGAGATGGTGGCATTTAAGCTGTGTCCTGAATGTGACAATGAAGTTCTGGGGAGTGTTCCAAGCAGAGGGAACAGTAGATGCAAAGGTGCTGAGATGGGAGGGAGCTTGACAGTCTGAGGACCAGCCCAAGAGCCAGTGTGGCTGGAGCTGGAAGAGAGGCTCGAGATAGTCAGAGGGCGGGCAGGGGCTTGACCACAGAAGACGTGGTGAGGGCGCGTCCCCTAGGGAAAGGGTGTAGGTAGAAAAGAGGGCACAGGACCAAGCGCTGTTTATAGCAGAGGAAGAACTGGCAGCAAAAGACTTTCCTCCCAGGGAAATAGCTGTGAAATCATAAAATCAGCCCTTCCTTCTGCCTTGCACAATTTAGGACAAACATCATGCAGGTTCCAGAGGTGGCGTCACTAAGAAGCTGATGAGTGTAAGCTTCAGGGCGCCTCACTTGTACCAGGCTCTTCCAAAGCCCTGGGAGGCACCCTGGTGTATTTGCCATCAAATTTTACACTCTTTTTCTTTAAAAGATCTCCCCAAATCTTCCCCTACCACTGAATGCATCCAAATGCCACGGCAAATTTCTAGCATCAGAGCTGCAGCAACAAGTCAGGACGCTGAGGGTTGGAACTCCGTCTCCCTTTGGTTACCTCAGGGTCCCCCGTCCAGTCCAGGAAGTCTGAGATTCTATTTCCCCTCTCTTTTCCTTTACGAGGCCCTGGAGCCACCCTTTCCAGAGTCTGGCCTCACTTAGCCTTTCTAGCCTGGTTCCCTGGGGCTTCTCCGAGCCCCCTCCCTCCTCCACCTCCACAGCCTTCCCCGAGCCTGTGCAAAGCTCTACCAACTTATTCCTCTTCCAGCCTCACACAGGTCCTCTCTTGGCTCCATCTCTTTGCACGTGCTCTTCCTCGTGCCTTGAAGGCTCTTTCCTCTCTCCTCCTGTCACACTCTTGCTGAACCCTCATGCTCTGTAAAGCATCGTGGTTCAGCTTTAAAGCTGTAAAGCAGGTAAAGCTGTAAAGCATGAGGGTTCAGTCATGTCTTGTCCCCCTCCTCTGATTGCTGCTCCCAGGACACCGTGTGTATCACTCGATGCAGGCACCGATCTCACATAGTGGAGCTCTCATTTCCACGTCTGTCCTCCCCCGGATGCCCACCCCACACTGGACGGGTGGATTCCTTGAGAACATATTCTGTTCATCTCCTGCTTTCTCCTGCCCATCCCAGGACCCAGTACAACATCAAGTGGTGAATCAGTGGATGGCAACTTCCCAAATTCTTGGCAGGAGAGAACACGAGGGTTTGAGGAAACTTCTAGTTTTGCCAACAGACCTCTAAGCATGTAACACATTTATTTCATTTCATTTTTTTTTTTTTATAGACGCATGCATCCCAGCAAGCCCAATATCTAGTACATACTAGGTGCTCAATAAGTGGTTATTTACTCTTTCGTTGTGCACTTACTCTCGCAGGCAAGGTTGTGGGCACTCAGCTCCCCCGCTCCTGGGAGGAGCCCACACTCCAGTGCCAGGTGGAGCACGACGATCATTCTGAACAAAAATAAGTAATAAGATAATCTCAGATAGTAGTAAGTGCTATGAAGACCATTTTAAAAGGACTACAGATCGGGAAAGGGAGTTAGTTTGGATAGGGCGTAAGGGATGACCTCTCTTGAGGTGTAAATGATAAATGAATCTTGTCCTTGGGGAAATTGTCTGCTTCTCTAAGGGGGTCTGGCTTGGTGAGAGCTTGTTCTCCTGGAAGCTCTTCCAAGAGGAACAAAGCTTTCTTTTCCAGAGCAGTCACTGGCCATTTGTCATGCCGCTGGATTGCAGAGCTGGCCTCAGTGTTTACTAAACAAACCAATGTGATTATCCTGTCAAGATCTGAAAGAGAAAGACAAAAAAACTTAGCACAAATACAAGGCCACCTATTCAATTAAAGCTGCAAACCAGGGCAGCGAAAAGGCTGAATATAAAACAGTCAGGGAGAGTTTTAATAAGACTGAGTTACATAACTTGAGACTTGCTTGAGACTCGAACAAAGGCGTTGCTATCTCAAGGTTAAAGAAAGGGATTAAGACTAGCGGCAGTTTCCAAGCACTTTTCCTATAAACTTTCTGCCAACAAGGAAGCTCAGGGTTGAGAACTAGGGGTGACAGAGGCTACACAGCTAGCCATTCCCGGAGGTTAATTAGGGCTTCTTCTGGGCAAGGCATGGTTCCCCCGTGGTGGTAGAATTATGGGGTTTCAAAATCTTTACCATTTCACAGTTACTACAGGACTGGACCCGCTGACGTCCAGACTGTGGCCACTCCCCCTCCACCACACTACCTGCACCTTCTGACACCTCCATGGGCCCGCGGCCGGCAATCGATGGCTCAGGTGACAACTGGGTGTGTGTGCCTCCTGCCCCCAACAAACTCGGTGACGCTAGCCCCCAACCTGCCCACCTGAAGCCTTCTCCTTCCTGCCTTTCCTTTCTCTTCTCCTTCTCTCTTCTTTCTTCTCCTTCCCTTCCCCAACCTGGCTATGTCCTCAACCCGCTGGTGGCACCTTTGCCATTGCTTTCTCTTCTTGGTGGCGCTGGAAGGCAGTGTAGTCCGGAAACAAAATGTTTCTTTCTCTTTCAGCCTCCTCTTCTCTCTCTCTTCCGGTCCAAGCCTTGCCCCACCTAGTGGCCCTTCCGCTGCCCGCCCCCCGGCCTTCCCCCCTCCATCAATTATCAGTACAATACTAGAAAACCAGGCAGGTTTAAGGCAGAACCCTCCCCAAGATAACTGCATTTTAATAGGGCACTCTTTAACACCCAACAGCTTTCCACAAGAAACAGAGTCCTAACAGTGGACGCATTTAACAGATAAATACTCGGAGACTGGGCTGTCCTGACCTCCCTTAGATGATAGCTTAGAGGCAGTCCAGTCTCCAACCCGCTGCTCGAAGGGCAATCAGAGCTACCCAATGCCCCGCACCACCTCCTTCAGAGACCAGTAATCCCATCCTGGGGTCCATCACCCGCCCTGGCCAGACTCTTCCTTTAGTGGAACCTATATTTGCCATGCTGTAATCCGAGGTCATGCCTTCTGGTGTTATTCTCCTTGGGGACATACAGCACTGGTCAGCTCAGAAATCCTGACGTACACAAAGAGAAAAGGGCTACTTCTGAGCCACCTGTGCCAGTAGGTGGGTGGCTTAGCGCTTTAAATCCAGCAGAATGGTCCAAGCCGGTTCTATGGACAATGAAGTGCTTCTTTGTCTCAGGGACCTTGCCGGACCAGGTTACAGTAGGAGGCAGGCTCTGGCAGGACTGGTAGTTTCCCAGGGGTGTTGGGAATTACACAATCTCTTGCTGGATGGACAGGCCGAACTGGCAGGCTCCCTGGAATGGAATGAGGCCTTGGGAAAGAGCTTTTTTCCCTGCAACTCTGCCAGCATCCCTAATCATTCTGGCTCTAGATTTGGGGGCCTTCAACGACAAAATGATAGGTCTGAAATTTACTTTGCCACTCCAGAGAGAATTGTAAGACTCGCCGTAGGCCTCAGCATTTTAGGAGAGTTAGTTTTGAATAACTGGCTTTTCCAAAATCCTGCCACATCAGCAAAGCGCACCGGAGAGAATGACCACTTGCGTTTCTGAGGGACCGGGTCCTGCGCTGGCCCGTTCCTCTTCACAGAGCAGTGGCCGTCTTAGATTTGCATCAAAACAAAGGATACAAGCCTCAAACTGGGTGGCTGTTGCTGGGCTGTTTTGCATTTTCCCATCATCTGATTTAGAAAGCTCTAAGACCTTTCTCGTTCCTTTTGGCTCGCTCCAAGCGGAATGGTCTTTTAGGTCCAGCATAGTTCAAAATAAGTAATGGGTCCGAGAGAGCGTGTGTTTAAATTTCTAGTGCTGCTTTTAGAACAATCAAAGAATGAAATCTTCCCAGGGTACCCAGTGTTCCCAGAGGGCAAACCCAGACTATGAGTCAGCCAGGAAGAAGGGATGGTTAAAACAGGGAGAGGGCTGCTTCTTCAGCAACATCTGACCGCGGCGCCTGATGGCTTCTGATTGAACTTCTGAAAACTGCCATCCACCTCCACTGAGCGTAGCCACAGAAAAGCGCCACAGAATATCTCCATGGTGTCTCTGGCATGAACGTCACTGAAGACATGGTGTATTCATCGTGCAAGACCCTCTTTTTGAGGATCCTCAGGACAAATTTCATTCTGGTCCTAATACTGAGGATAGACATACATGTCTTGAACCATAATGCTACCTTACGGGATTTTGTGCATTCTTGCAAGATCTTCAGAACCCAGGTATATATCCTGCATGGATCCTGCATCTGTGGTTTATCAGGGCTGCTCTGGGGAGCAACTGCCTGCCCAGACTCTCAAATTGCAGAGGACACCTCCCATGGACAGCCAACCCAGACCCAGGGCTTCAAGAAGCCTGACCTTAGCCCAAACATATCCCTGGATCTGAGTTTTTGTGGATATATCACTCATTAAATAACAAATACTTATTTGACAAATATCTATAGAGCACCTACTATGTGTCAAAGGATATGGCCATGAACATGACAGGCAAAATTCCTTATTCTCACAGAGTTTGCAATTTGGTAGATTTATCCAGCTGGATCCACTTGATTTATAGATACACCGATGAAATTAACAGGCAGCTAAGGTGGAAACCTCAGAAAAAGACCAGAGGAGCAAAATAACAACAACAAAAAGCTGATCTGAGCCAGAGTGAATAAGAAAGACACTTCGAGGAAGTGAAAGAATTATATTTCTATTTGCTGTGTAATCTTGAGCAAGTGACTTAAACTTCCGGGTCTCAGTTTCCGCATCTAAAAAATGATGACACTGCGAAGGCTCATCATGAGAAATAAGTGAGATAATATTGATTAAGCTCTTAACACATATTGATAAAGCTCGTGAATGTGCTCCATAAACACTGGCTCCCCCCACCTCTAATAGTATCCAAGGAGTGCTGAGAGGAAAGGGGCCCTTTGCATGGTATTTTGGCCACATGGCTGATTTCAGTCCTACCAGTGATAGAAACGGAAAGGTGGGGAGGAGTGAGATGGCCATTCTATAGGGACCACGCCCGTGATGTCACCCAAAGCCCTATTATTTCCAGTACACTCACACTTCAATTATTTCTAATCACAATCCCTCTTTTTAGGTAAGAAGGTAACTTCCATTGTCCTTTCCATTTTACTGATGAGAGCAGTTTCCATCTTACTGATCTTGGCCAATGTTAGAGAATTTTAGCACAGACAGAAAGTCCAGACCTTCTAACTTGCATCCCCTGTTTGTGTGTTATTTCTTTCGAAGGAAGGAAAAAAATCAATTTGGGTTACCTTTGTACTTTTTCGGCAGTAGCAAGCAATGTCACATGCCACGGACAAAAGTCTGAACAGTGCACATTCTAATTTTGGAGTTCTTTGCACCTGGCTTTCGTTATTACTTCTATAAAGTTCCTAGCCAAAATACCTCATTAAATGTAACATCTAAGGGACTGTTGGTTGCAGCCCTGGGATGCACAAGAAGGAAAGTTAGGAAGATTCCAAAAAGATATGGTTCCCTCTTTGGCTCCCATCTCAGCCTCAGTGAATAGCCCACTTCTTTAAATATTTATTTATTTTTTACTTTATTTATTTGGCTGCAGCGGGTCTTAGTTGTGGCACTTGGGATCTTCGCTGCGGCATGCAGGCTTCTTAGTCGCGGCATGTGGGATGCGGGATCTAGTTCCCCAACCAGGGATCCAACCCGGGCCCCCTGTCTTGGGAGCACGAAGTCTTAGCCACTGGACCAGCAGGAAAGTCCCAGAATGGCCCACTTCTATTTCAAGGGGTTGATCTTCAATATACAATCTGGGCAATGAAAATCACATTTTGAATCCACAAGATCCTAAAATCCCAGGATCTTGAAAACCCAGTCTCCTCACATTCATCATACCCAGTAACCCCCACCCACACTCATTTCCCCATCCCTCCCACACCTTAGTGGCCCTGAAGAACCTTCTCCAAGGCCAAGGAGAGAGGAGCTCTGCAAACAGAGTGGTGAGTGAGAAAAAATACCCACATGCCCCACCCCTACCCCCATACCCCCAGGAGCTGAGGGACACTTAAAAGAAATGGCCTTACTGCATGCAAACCAGAAAAGGCTAGAAGATGAGGGAGAAACAGCATGCCACCAGTAATTTCTACTCATGTAAGACGAGTAGGCCAGTGACATAAATAGGAGAGGGACAAGTTTCAAGCTCTCATGCCTTTATTCTCCATAGACCTTATGATCATGGCCTGTCCTCTGTTAGCAAACAGGCCAACCAAGTGCTGGCCTCTCTCAGCTGGCTCAGTTTGGGTACCTTAGAGCAGAGGACTCAAGGAGCCCCAAACATCCACTGTCTTACTGGGGCCTGAAGCTTGGAGCAATTCCTTCCAGTCAATGTGCTGGAAGGCAAAAGTCAGGGTGCCAGCTCTAGATACCCTTGGCAAGCACTTGTCAGAGCTCTCGAGCAGGGATCTGAGCCTAGTTGTCAAGTGCATGGGAAGAGGAGAAAACCAGTCCCAGGAAACAGGCCTCTAAGTTCTCCAATTTTACACTATTTCTGCTCATCCGGTGGCTCTGAGTTTGGTGTGAGCATTGTGCTGTGTCCTGTACTTCTGGTCTACTAGATATTATACAAGACAGTTCTGTGGCCTAATCTGTAGCCCATAGGAGCTGCAAAACCTCCCAAGTGTGTGTCACCTTATATATTGTCCTGCCTATATGCCCTTGTACATGTACCCAGGCTTATTTGACCTAGAAAGATTATATTATAAACACTTCTAGGAAATCTCAAAAAGTATTATCACGTTGACCTAGGTGATCTTATAATTGCTATACACATTGCTTTTTGAATGCAGAATGTATATTTAATATTTTTTTCACATCCAAAGCTCTGAAAGTCAGTCTCTATTTGTTAGCATGCTTTAACTACCATGTATTCTAATTAAGTGTGAATCTGACCTGAATCTGATTCCCTTGATATTACCCTAACCAAAGATCGTGAAAACTACTCTAGCCCCCAAGAATTGAGTGTCTACTATGTACAGGTCAGTAAATGTCTCAGGTACTTTACATACGTCATTTCATTTCATCTTCACAAAAGGCTTGTAGTATTATCTCCAGTTTACAGATATCAAATCTAAAAGGCGGAAAGTATAAGTAACATCCAAGAGCAGAGTTGCAAGTGGTAGAACCCAAATGCAAACTCAGATACATCTGATTCCAAATGCGGTGATAGGACATACTGCTTCGCCTGAGTAGGAACAGCGAGGACATGGAAACTCCTTCTACCTCGCTTTCTCCACGTAAATACTGAAAAGAACTCATGGAGCCTTCTTTCTGAAAAAGGCTCATGGTGTCCACAAGATGATCCTACTCTACCCCACACTAGTGAGGCCTCATCTGTGGTGTTGTGAACACTTGTAAGAGCCACAATTTAATAGGGATACCAGCGAGGGAAGTTGACAAGTCTAGGCGGGTCTGAAAAATGCAAGAGACTATCGAAGGGTAATCAGCCTGTTAGAAAAAGGCAAGATGGGGAATAGGAGAGAAAGTCTAACAACTGTGTTGTAATATTTGAAAAGCTGTCATGCAGAAAAAGAAATGAATTTTCTTCATTCATTCATTTAGTCATCTATTCATCCAACAAACATTTCTCACACACCAGTCATGTGCCAGGCACTGAGCTAGGTGATGGGCAACAGTGAGAGACAAGCCAAATATACCTACACAGTGTAGCAAGGAAGACAGATTTTAAAGAAATCATTGCAAGTGTAACAATTTGCATGGTAGTAAAGGGAGATGACAAGGAGTCTGGGTCTTAGTCCTGAGTAAGACAGAATGAGTCTTCATGGGTAGAAATATCAGCGGGTGGAAGTGAAAGGGAGGCAGATTCCGGGGCAGAATAAGAAGAGCTGTCCTGAGCTCCCAACGATGAGGCAGCATCATGAAGAAGTGAGTCCCCGTCACTGGGAGGGTTCAACTGGAGGCTGGATGACCACCTGACAGAAACACTCCACAAGGGATGCCCACATAGGGTAGGAGGTTAGCTCTACCAGCTCAGATTCTCAAGTCCTGTAGTCTTGGACCTCACCCCCAACAGAGTGAATAAAAGCTCTCCGAAAGGGCTTCCCTGGTGGCGCAGTGGTTGCGCGTCCGCCTGCCGATGCAGGGGAACCGGGTTCGCGCCCCGGTCTGGGAAGATCCCACATGCCGCGGAGCGGCTGGGCCCGTGAGCCATGGCCGCTGGGCCTGCGCGTCCGGAGCCTGTGCTCCGCAACGGGAGAGGCCACAACAGAGGGAGGCCCGCATACCACACACACACAAAAAAGCGCTCCGAAAGGAGGGCTTTTTCGGGCTTTTTCACACTTTCAGGGGATTGGTGGTCCCCTCCGACCCATTGCTGATGAAAACTTCGATGAAGGAAAACTCATTGGGCATAAAATGTAGCATCCAGGACCTGGAGTTAGCTGCGCCTATTGGCTACAGTTTTGGGACAGAGACAATGTTTTTAGGAACCTACTCTATCATTGCTCTGAATCAAAATTCAAGAGCCCCTCCCCCCTTACTTCTCTTAATCTGCTCAGCCTTGCCTCTTAAGAACCACTGAGTGTTCATCAACTATTCATTCCGGTTGAGTGATAAGGAGGAATGCTCTTGTCTTCTATGATAAAGCCTGTTTTCTGTTTCCCCGATTGGGTAAGTAGCCACAAGCCTGGGAGATTTATCAATTGATTATTCATGCCAATTTTGGAAGCTTACAACCTAGAATCAAACTAGGGATCTCTGCTATTATACAAACCTAGCTAGCCAGTGTGGAAATCTCAGGAGAGAAAAAAAAAAAAAAAATAATTATATATATATATATATATATATATATATATATATATCTCCTCTTTTACCAAATTATTCAAGTTGGCATCATCTCATTTCACAGATCAATTCCCATTTAATCATAATGCCTTATAGTCACATGACACTGCAGGGAGAGCTTACGAAGCACGTTCTCATTTGGTATCTCTTCACCCTCTGAGCAGTCCTCTGCGATGCGCTTGGCTGGTGCTATCACAGCAGGCTCTGGACTTGAGCCAGAAGGATGGGCTCTGGCTCCAACCACTTGGGGCTTCCCTGGTGGCGCAGTGGTTGCGCGTCCGCCTGCCGATGCAGGGGTACCGGGTTCGCGCCCCGGTCTGGGAGGATCCCACATGCCGCGGAGCGGCTGGGCCCGTGAGCCATGGCCGCTGGGCCTGCGCGTCCGGAGCCTGTGCTCCGCAACGGGAGAGGCCACAACAGAGGGAGGCCCGCATACCACACACACACAAAAAAGCGCTCCGAAAGGAGGGCTTTTTCGGGCTTTTTCACACTTTCAGGGGATTGGTGGTCCCCTCCGACCCATTGCTGATGAAAACTTCGATGAAGGAAAACTCATTGGGCATAAAATGTAGCATCCAGGACCTGGAGTTAGCTGCGCCTATTGGCTACAGTTTTGGGACAGAGACAATGTTTTTAGGAACCTACTCTATCATTGCTCTGAATCAAAATTCAAGAGCCCCTCCCCCCTTACTTCTCTTAATCTGCTCAGCCTTGCCTCTTAAGAACCACTGAGTGTTCATCAACTATTCATTCCGGTTGAGTGATAAGGAGGAATGCTCTTGTCTTCTATGATAAAGCCTGTTTTCTGTTTCCCCGATTGGGTAAGTAGCCACAAGCCTGGGAGATTTATCAATTGATTATTCATGCCAATTTTGGAAGCTTACAACCTAGAATCAAACTAGGGATCTCTGCTATTATACAAACCTAGCTAGCCAGTGTGGAAATCTCAGGAAGAAAAAAAAAAAAAAAATATATATATATATATATATATATATATATATATATATATCTCCTCTTTTACCAAATTATTCAAGTTGGCATCATCTCATTTCACAGATCAATTCCCATTTAATCATAATGCCTTATAGTCACATGACACTGCAGGGAGAGCTTACGAAGCACGTTCTCATTTGGTATCTCTTCACCCTCTGAGCAGTCCTCTGCGATGCGCTTGGCTGGTGCTATCACAGCAGGCTCTGGACTTGAGCCAGAAGGATGGGCTCTGGCTCCAACCACTTCCTTGATTGATGTACTTAGGCAATTTCACTTAAGCTCTAAACTTTAAGTTTTCCTTTCTGCACAAAGGAGCTTAAACACCTAGAGACAGATGAAGCCAACGAAGCTTTAGATTTAGGGCATGCCACTTGCACAGGCTGTGAACCTAATTTTGAATTCAGTTTTGTGTCCTTTTCCTTTTTTTTTTTAAAAAATACATTTATTTATTTATTTATTGGCTGTGTTGGGTCTTTGTTGCTGTGAGCGGGCTCTTCTCTAGTTGCGGCGAGCCGGGGTTACTCTTCCTTGCGGTGCGCGGGCTTCTCATTGCAGTGGCTTCTCTTTGTTGCGGAACACAGGCTCTAGGCGTGCGGGCTTCCGTAGTTGTGGCACGCGGGCTCAGTAGTTGTGGCTCGCAGGCTCTAGAGTGCAGGCTCAGTACTTGTGGCACACGGGCTTAGCTGCTCCGCGGCATGTGGGATCTTCCCGGACCAGGGCTCGAACCCGTGTCCCCTGCATTGGCAGGTGGATTCTTAACCACTGCGCCCCCAGGGAAGTCCTGTGTCCTTTTTCTTTAAAAGGGATCCCCAAATTGTAATAAGCTTCAGGACCCACAAAACCTAGATCAGTCTACTAATAATAGCTGCTCAATTACCAGAAAGCAGGACTACGACAAGTATCTCTACGACTTCAGCTCTGTCAAATGGCCCTTATTGATCACCATTCATCCCTGTGTAGTCAGTGGGCTCTGTTGGTGCCCTGCTGGATGGCTGCAAAGGCTCACAGCTTCCCCTTCTCTAGAGAACTGCCCTCCACTGCATGGGAACCCCTCCTCCCGGAGGCTGTTGCACCACCCTCAAGTGGGGCAGCGAGCCAATGTCTGAGTGGTGGGGCGTGGCCCCCTCCCCGTAACAAAAGGCTGCAGTCCTGTCTCAGGGTAGGACCAGCTCTGTGGTGCAATCCATGCTTCTTCTTCTTCTTTTTCTTTTCTTTCTTTTTTTTTTAATTGAGGTACAGTTGATTTACAATATCATATAAGTTTCAGGTATGGAACACAGTGATTCACAATTTTTAAATCTATGCTTCTTTGACTGAAGCTTGACTCCAGCTGAGATGATA
Source organism: Physeter macrocephalus (assembly GCF_002837175.3). NCBI lineage: Eukaryota > Metazoa > Chordata > Mammalia > Artiodactyla > Physeteridae > Physeter > Physeter macrocephalus. The sequence goes on from NC_041225.1 coordinate 55,520,336, forward strand.
TCTTTGCTTAGCTTCTCCCTCTGTTTCATTCAGCTTCTCTCACACCCTTTCTCCTAGAGCATTGTCCCACCAAGACATGCACACCTGAACCCCTGGCTGGGGCTTGGCTTCTAGGGTACCTGACCTAAGACACAGAGTGATAAGAAAAGTGTCATTTCTTTCCTATCTCAAAACCTGTCTGGTCCACTTTCAAACACAGTCAAAAAGCCATGAGCCTCCAAGACCCACTGCAGCTGATGCTCAGGTGACTGCAGAGATGTGATACCGTGACCAACATCCTGGCATGAGGCCCAACCTGGGCCCTGAGCAAAGTCCACAGATTAAGAGCTGTATGTACCTTTGGAATTAGGCAGGGGGAGAGTGAAGGTGGTGATGCTGAGTACTTGGTAAAGCCCTACACTGTGACCATATCACCCTTAGTATCTTCTCTAAAACGTTTGCTTTGGATGTTAGAAAAGAAACCAAGAGATGAGAAAAGAATGACTGGTAGCGTTGTGTCTCTTTTGATCATTTTCTTGACACTTCTTACTGCAGGAGATTTATAACTAGCTCTTTGATCCCAGCTGAACAGAAGAAGGACCCAGACTCTCCAATGTTGTCTGTCATTTTAGAGAGAGACAGACTTTAGGAGTAAAGAGATTTACCGCCTGTCTCTGTCTCATCTCTGACTTGGTTTGTGACTTGAATGGAATTCATCATCACCGTTTTGCACTCCCACGTGTGGCATGGAGATTTACTTACACATCCCACAAAGAGCAAAGAGTCTCTGAGGAGGACCATCATTATAACCACATTTGGCCCATCTGTCTGACTCTCCTCTGCCATAATTTCTGACTCCAATTCCCTCTCCAGCTCCCTACTGGGTCCAGGGCCCATCCCTGAAACTTGGTTCCCCTGGCTGTGGCCCTGTTCATTCTAGTCTCTTCCCCAGCACAAAGGGACCCTGGGATAAACACATTGGATACACACAGGGCACCCAAACTCTCCTTAGAAATGCCACCCTGTGCTCTGTCTGCTCAACCCAGATAGAATCCCCTACCAACCAGCCCAGCCTGGATCAGACTCAGCCTCACTTCCCAAGCTTAGAGATTTGGACCATGGATTCTGCTCCTGGTGGGGATAGGTCTGCAGCCACCTCCCCCCACCCCCCAGCTAGTTCCCCTCCACCCTCAACTCAACATCAGTTGTAACTCTTTCCTTCCTCCCCTTTGGGAGCCTACAGTATGTACAATGAGAGTTTTTGATACCTTTCTCTAAAACTATCAGCAAAGACAAGAAAGGCACAAGATAAAAGGCTCAAAAGAAATATGAAGCATGTACTTTTAAATTTTTCATCCTTCAAAGGAAGAATCAAAGATAATTAAAATATTAGTGAAGGGAGCACAGGTAAATAAGAATTATATCTGCATATTCTTTAAATTATAAATTAGTGTGTTGCCCCTGAGCAGGGGGAGAAAAAAGCTTTTCTACTTCAACAACTTAGCTTATTGAAATGGGAAAGTTTGCAGAACCCTGAAAGCCTGTCAAATAACTGCACGTTGTAAGCACTACGCGTATCATTGATGATTTTATATTGTATAAAGTCCGTTGAGATGGTGGGTGATCCTCAAATAAGCACAAAGAAGATAACAGGCTATTAGGCCAAACACAAGATGGCTTTTGTTATTCACCTAACAGTTTGCAGATATGGCATGTGATGGTTGTTTCTCTGCTGGGCCAGGCGGAAGTGGACTGTGGGTGGCTGAGGGAGGGGATGGAATGTCCCTCAAAGTGTTGTTTCTGGAGCAGAGGAGAGTGATCCTGGAGGCTTCATCTTGAGACCTAACCCCCCCACCGATGCCAAACCAGGCTGGTGGGAAACCAAGTGGCAGTTGGTGATAAGTAGCTTCAGGACCTTGGATTGGACACTTGGGAGGCAAACCAGGAAGACAGAGGTAAGTGCAGAGACAGGAAATTGTCTACTTGGGAGAGGAGCTGGCATACCTTTCGACAAAGCCTTTGTGGCCTCGACACACGGCCAAGGAGGGAGCCATTTAGGCATCAAGTGGGTCTGGATCATTTCTCTTCCTCCTGGAATCATAACTCAATCTACTTATGTCTAAAATTCACCAATCTTGCAACACCAAGGAGGGGCACACCCCAAAACTTAGAATATCTAAGCATCTGGAACAGGGATTCACACTTTGTTTTCTTTCATGGGAAGTCTCTACTTTTTGGGGGGACGCCACACCGTGCAACCTGTGGGATCTTAGTTCCCCAACCGGGGATTGAACCAAGTCCTAACCACTGGACCGCCAGGGAATTCCCTACTTCTTTTTATCTTGACCGTAAAGTAATGTGGTTGACTATTTGGGCCAAGTCTGGTAAATAAAGCAGGTAAATATCATTTGGGACTCAAAATCATGCAGTCTCTCTGATGTGAGCATGCGGTGATTAAGCTGACAGAGGTGGAACCAGCATAAAAGAAACAGGAGACCAGGGTCCAGGGTCCTGGCTTTTCCACTGACTACCTCCTGTGGAATTAGGGAAAGTCGCTTCATCTCAATTCCTTCAGCTTTAAATGTAAATGATAAAGTGTTCTTTAAAATAGTAAATAAACCAGAAATTGATCTGCCAGTGTAAGGTATTGTTAGGCATACATTGACCAATTTCCCAAGAATGAGCCTCAAAGATATTATATTAAGCAAAAATTGCACCTTTCTTTGATGATTCAGAAGGTATTTCAGCAAGCGCTTCAGGCTCATTATAAACATTCTTTATCATTACACCATAAATCTTTGAAGATACCAGTTAATAGAAAGTTCCATTTGATAGAATGGTATGTAAGCCAACTTCTGAATAATACTGTACTGTTTTCAAATTGACACACCATGGAAAGATCTAATGAGTTTATCGCCAAAACAGTGTTAAAAGTTTCACGAATTAAATGCAGACTTAGGGCTGGAAAGGTTTATTCCAGCTCTGTCAGTTTAATCACCGTTTATGGTAAAGGAATGGTATTAGGCATTACTATGTATGGTCAGTGATTCACATGCAAATCATTGTTTTCAGGCAGGAAAATCAAACATTTGGGCAACAAGCCTTGTAAGATTCTCAGTTATAGGGAGGTTAGGCAGCCTTGGTGATTAGTCTCATCGAAAGAGAATTTTAAAGGCTTTCATCACCTGCAAGTCTGAAAATTCCTGTTTACCACAGTAACACAGCTGCATTCTAGGGAAGACATCTGTCTTCCTCCAGACTTTCTGGAAACCATATACTGTGGTGACCATTACTTCATGAAGAAGTGGTCTGGGAGCTGAACAAAAGCTGTCTCGCCAAAGCCATAAACTGAGTCTCATCTAAATTCATCCACTGTTAGGAGATTCCATTCGTAATTTTGCTCTGAGGCAGGACCAGAAAGAAAAGGTGGAAGCCTGTTCTTGGTGCAAGGGCTGTGCGTTAAAATCTCTAGAGAAATAAAACCAGGTGTGGTAGTGGCAGGAGGACAGAAGATTTGATGTATGAGTGACTCAAACCAGGAAAGGACTGGAAATGAGATAGAGAAATGAGAATCAGGCTGCGGGGGAAGGAGAAGCTACTGGAGGGACTCTGAGAGTGAGGTGACTCCCATGCAATGTTGAGAGAAGCTTTGTAAATGCTTCCTCATTTTTGACACGAAGACAAAAAAGCATCATTAGTGATGAAGGAGGTAATTAACAGGCGTGAGAGAGAAGCAGCGCAGCGTAATCACCGCAGTGAGAGAGCACGCCTTTCCACGAGTTCCAAAAAGGTACAACCCAAGCTAGAGCCTTGCTTCTCAAGGGAGGTCCATGGGGCTGCAGCGTTGGCCTCACCCGGAGCGTGTTAGAACACGCAGACTCTCAGGTCCCACCCCAGACCTACTGAATCAGAATCTGCATATTGATAGGATTCCTAGGGAACTGGATGCACAGTAAATTGAGCCCTCGTTTTTTTAGAGCCCTTGAAACCTCATCTCCTCCTTTCCTTCGTTCTCCTTCTTTTCCTTCTTCTCCCCTTCACCTTTCATCATCTTCTTCCTCAAATTCCCAAAACAAGTTATGTGTGAAAGTCGGTATCTACTTGTCTCTACTTTGTCCTCATTCAAATATGTAAATACATCTCTACTTGGTCCTCATTCAAATCACAAACCAGCCTCAATCCATAAACATGTGAACAAAACAGTTACCCTGGGCCCCAAGAGAAAGAGCAAGCAACAGCCCTCCCCGACAAGATCTATATTTGTATTATGTATTTAGACAGAGCCTTAAGTGTGCACCGTGCTTTGTGGGGGAACATGCCAAGGAGACACTACAATCCCTGACCTTTAAAAAAATATTTTTCTTTTTCTCTCGCAGCCCCAGGGAATAGCCAGGGTGGGGACGGAATTATGAAATCTTTGTACCAAAACGTATGAAATGAATAGAAGGAAGCCATAGGTATTTGTTAGGGCCTCCGGTCCTCTCTAAGAAGACAAGCAAAACTTTCCCAAACAATATGCATGATCTTTGCTGTGTGTGGTAGCAAGCCCTCGGTTATCTGAAGGAGGCTCAACCACACACACACACACACACACACACACACACACACACACACACAAACACACACAACAGAGAAAGGTAATTTTAAAGGCATTTTGGACAAAAATAGCCATTTATTTATTATTTTTTAATAAATTTATTTGTTTATTTATTTATTTTTGACTGAGTTGGGTCTTCGTTGCTGCACATGGGCTTTCTCTACTTGCGGCGAGCGGGGGCTACTCTTCGTTGCGGTGTGCGGGCTTCTCATTGCGGTGGTTTCTCTTGCTGTGGAGCACGGGCTCTAGGCGTGCGGGCTTCAGTAGTTGTGGCACGTGGGCTCAGTAGTTGTGGTATGTGGGCTCTAGAGCGTAGGCTCAGTAGTTGTGGCTCACGGGCTTAGCTGTTCTGTGGCATATGGGATCTTCCCAGACCAGGGATCAAACCCCTGTGCCCTGCATTGGCAGGCGGATTCTTAACCACTGAGCCACCAGGGAAGCCCCAAAAATATCCATTTAGAAAGGAAATTTATAAAAGGAAATTTTTTAAAAAGGAACAATATTTTATGATACTTGTAAGAAAACAGGTAAATAAAATATGGAACAACCATACGATAAAATATTATGTAGCCACTCAAATCAGGATTTCAACATCTAGTGCAAACCATTAATAGTAAGTGGCAAAGCAGGATACGAAACTTTTATACTCACCATCATTCCACTTTTATGTAAATTTTTTAAAGGGGACTAAGTAAACTGAAATGTTGGTACTCTGTATCTCTAAAATTGATATTACGAGTGATTTAAATGTTATTCTTTGTACTGTTCTGTATTTTCCATATACAAGTAGTACACGTACTTTTCTAAACAGTCACATTTGTTTTGGGAAAAGTTCTTTCTTAACCCCACTAATTCTCCCTTTCTCTCTACTGCCTTTACCCAAGTCCACTTAATTATCCCTCTTAATCCAGAAAAGATTTGGTTCAGAAGCATGGTGATTCTCTCCACTTGAAAATTCATGCTGGCTCTACACACTAAGAAGAGAGTAAAGCAGAGTTGGAAGAAGTCAGAATGAGGAAATTTAACAACTTCCCAAATCCTCCTATATCAGCCCTTTGATGTGAGACTTCCAGACTTCATTTCAGAGTGTTTTGAATTCCCAAACACACCCATTATTGCTTGATATGGAAATGCATTCTAAAGTCCAAAAACATGGTTTCTGCACTATCCAAAAGCTCGAGAGTGGAAAGAATTATGAAGACCATCTAGTTCACTAATTCTCAATTTTGGTGCACATTGGAATCACCTAGAGAGCTTGAAAAAAAATAATGCTGATTTTATGGATCCAGGGTGTGCCCTAGGCATCTGGGTTTTCTTTTTATTTTATTTAATTAATTAATTACTTAATTTATTTATTTTGGCTGTGTTGGGTCTTGGTTGCTGCGCGAGGGCTTTCTCTAGCTGCGGTGAGTGGGGGCTGCTATTCGTTGCGGTGCACGGGCTTCTCACTGCAGTGGCTTCTCTTGTTGCGGAGCACGGGCTCTAGGCGTAGTTGTGGCACGCAGGCTTCAGTAGGTCAAATTGAGCAGATTGCTGCCGTGGGAACAGCAAATGGAACCCTCGCACAGCTACTAGCTGGGGCGGCCTGGGCAAGGCACCCTCTGGTGCAGCTCATCTACGGAATCTGTAATTTAGGAGACTGGGGATTGAGGAAGAAGACAGACGCTAGAGCCTCTGAGATTTCTGACTTAGGAAAGAAGTGAGAGAGCAGGCACGTGGTCCAGAGGGATCTACTTGGCAGAAAAGAGCAGAACACACAGATGGCTGCTCATCGCTCCGGCTCATCGGACACCCTGGACATCCAAGCAGGGCTAACGCCTCAGAATTGCCCTTAAACACCTCAGTCTTAATTTTCTCATATGAAAAGGGATTTTAATCACCAAATGGTTCTAAGCCTGCCTACACATTAGCATCACGAGGGGGCTTTAAAAACACCGGGTGCCTGAGCCCCACCTCCGGAGGTGCTATTTAATTCGTCAGGTCCGGCCATCAGCGCTTTTTAAAACTCCTCAGCTGGTTCTAATGTGTTGTCACGCTTGAGAACCCCACAGTAGATGAGATCTAAGATTCCACCTCTGACATCCTATGATCCTCTGAGAAACAACAGGTAACCGTTTTTTGACTTGGCTTCTCTGGACAGAACGCCGTTCAAGTGCTCCCATTAAAATGACTGTGAGTTTCAAAAAGGTTAAAGGTTTTTAATTAAGTCCTTGGCCCCCTGGCAGAAGGGGGTTGAACAAGAGACAGCCATGATGACAGGGTTAATGAGTAAATTTTCAAATAGAAACTGCTACAGGGGCTCACGGCCGCAGTGGCAGCCGAAGTCCAAATTAAGTTGCTTCACACGCTCAGGAGCCAGTGGGCCTGACATTGGGCCACGGCCGTGCCGCCCTAACGGTTATATGCAGTTACTCAGCTCCCCCCAAAGTGGATGCGAGGCCTTGGGTAATCAGCTGGCAACCTCAGCCCAACCTCCTGGGAGGACACCAATGCCAATTAAACTAGAGGTCGCCTGAGCCTGCTGAGGGCGGCAGCCAGCCTGGCTTCAAGGAGTGGTAAGTGAACAGTAGACTCTGCTGTGCAGCGGCTGTTAGGGCCTCAGTAAACTGGTCACAGGCTGGCACACGGTGACCGAAAGGTGCACGGAAGGCTGGGCAACAGTGGATTGCAGGACCAAAGTCCCAGGGCAGAGGTACAGACGTACCTCACAGTAGATAGTCCCGATAGAGGTGCCCAGTGTATTACAACGGGCAGGCTCTTATCCAGAACAGAAACATTCTTTGCATTCCCTTCCTACTTTTTATTACTCCCCTCTGGACTTTCCACGTGTACTGTGGGTGCTGAGTGCAGTGAACACCAGCTGATGCTTTTGAAGAGACTGCCTCCTCTGAGAATGCCATGAGAAGCTTTCTGGGGGCCTAAGGGGGCAGTTCTCAACTCCAGCTGGCTTTAGCCGGTCTGGAGTGGGGTCTGGGCATCAGTATATTTTTCAAGCTCCCCAGATGATTCGAATGTGCAGTCAAGGGAGTTCCCTGGCGGTCTAGTGGTTAGGACTCCAAGCTTTCACTGCCGAGGGTGAAGGTTCCATCCCTGGCTGGGGAATTAATATCCCACAAGGGGGGCAGGGCGGCCAAAAAAAAAAAAAAATTAACATCTAATGTGCAGTCAAGGGTGAGAAGAACTGGGCTAAGCCTTGCTTGGCCAGTTTTCAGAAATCACCTACTGATGCGTTTTAAACCTAATGCTTTTCAGTCACCCATTCACTCACCAACACTGATGGTGGTTGGTTCCAGGGATATAAAGATGAATGAGATCCAGTCCCTGCCTTCAGGGAGCACACAGTCTAGTAGGGGAGACAGACACATAAATGTAATTGTATAACAGAAGTTGGTCATGGACTTTGTATTAGTCAATTACTAGGTCCCAAAAGGCACCCCAATCTGTGGGTGAGGGTCAGGCTCCCTCCACTGTCAAGCATGCTGGGAAGAGGCAGAAGCTAACATATCCAAGGAGAGCTTGGAAGGAGGGCCTGGGACAGGGAAAGGCAGGAACTCCCTGGCCTTTCTGGGCTTACTCTCTAGAGCCTGTATCCCAAGGAGTCTGGGAAATAGGTACACTCAGAGTTACTCTATTGGACAACTCCAGTGGGTGCCATTCATGTTGTATTTTATGAAAACACTGCCTGTTAGAGTTGTGCACTGAGCTGGCCTTGCCCGTGGTGGTGAGGGAAGCTGGCTCTGAGCAGGGAGCCCACGAGGGGAAGGCTGGGAGTTCTCTCTGCCATTTGACAAGGAAGCCCCTATAAGGAAACATGAGAACAGATCTGGGCCTGTGGGCTCTGAGAGCCAACATGTCTAGAAGCCAGGAGGAGGGCTATCTATTTTCCTTCCCATTCTCCCAGAGCTTTCAACGAAGTAGAACTAAGGACAGGTCTGTGGCCACCCTGTGGGCTAGCATGGTACCCAGCACCAGCATCCCCTGGGGCCAGGGCAGTTGTGGCTTCCCAAGAACTGCAGGAGGAGTTACTGCAGCACAGGCAGTGACCCAGGGTGTTGGTCCCATGGCCCCTCACCTGAAGACCCACTGAAGAGAGTGGGTAGAAGGGGACCCAGCAAGGTGACTTGAGGTCCTGCCACCATCCTGGTGGGGCTGGGCAGCCAGTGGGCTTTGCCTTTAAATATTAATGTGACCTCATCTGTGCCCATAACCTAGTGAGGCTGGGGAAGTGTGGAAATGGGTTGGGGACCTTTAAGTGACAGTTAAGTACTGCATGAGATAATAAAGGACTGTGTATGAGCAAGGAGAAGGCCCAAGGAGAACGGTATCCCTGGGCAAAGGGTCAGGAGAGTCAGGGAAAGCCTCTCAGCAACACGCTCTGAGTCGGGTCTTAAAGGATGAATGGACCCCAGTCAAGCAGACTGAGAGAAGCAATCCAGGGACAGCATGCACAGGGCATGCAGCAAGAGCCTTCTGTGGCTTGGACCTAGAGAGGCAGGTGGGGCCTCACTGGGATGGAAGCTAAGCGTACACCTGCTTAGCAGCGTGGACCTTGTCTTGCAGTGGATGAGGACCCCCCAAAGAATTCTAATCAGGATCCTGATGTAACATGAGAGGTGGAAAATCTGTCCAGCAGCCGTGGGGCCCTGTGCCAGGTTAGGTGGAAGACTCTGAGAAACGTCCCTTGCCGCCTGTGCCACATCCTGCTTTCGGAGGAAAGAGGAAGAGAAGTGGGTGTCTGCTGACTCGCCGACCAGCCACTGTTTCTCCACAGCTGACAGAGGGGTTGGCCGTGGCCTCTAGTGCCCTCTCCTCTGCTCACTACCATCAGACAAAGGATGGCTTTCCATTTCCAGGCAGTGCAGAAACCTCGCCTTCCTTCCCTCTGATGCATCTTATAAACTACCTATCTCTACAGTCAAGGGTAAAACAAAAGCAGCTAAGCCTTGAACATCAGGGGTCTGCTTCGCACATGGGAAGTGAGGGGCCGGCTGAGTGAGTTCCTCATCCACCTCCCACCAGCACACTTTGACTTTCCTTTGATGGTCAAACCCATTTCTCCAGACCTCCAGAGTGACTCCCATCACTGTCTGGGTCAACCTGCTGCCTCCCTCCCCACAAGAAAGCAGCACGGAGGCCCTGGGCTTGTTGAGTCAACAACCATTTCTATACTTTATTTGCTCAGATCAGGAAAAGACAAAAAACAAACTAAACTCTTTGAGACACAAATGTAGAGAACAAACGTATGGACACCAAGCGGGGAAAGCGGCGGGGGGTGGGGGTGGGGGTGTGCTGAATTGGGCGATTGGGATTGACATGTATACACTGATGTGGATAAAATAGGTAACTAATAAGAACCTGCTGTATAAAAAAATAAATTAAATAAAATTTAAAAAAAAAGACTTTGAAAACTCCTAAAAAAAAACAACAAAGACTAAACTTTTTGACTGTGGAAAGACACAGACACACAGACACCATGCTGGATAAAGTGAATGTCAGTGAGAAGCATTATTTATTCAACTGTCTTGATTAGTGGGTGCCAGACAGCTATTAGAACAAAAATCATGCTTTGTGGCAACTGTGTCTATTTATGTCATGGTGAGCCTCCACAGAGAGCCCAGATAATGCTTGTTATCTTCACCCACACGAGCCAAATATTTGGATAAATAAAGATGTTATATGAAATCCCCCTATCTGTCACTTTTACACAAATTGACATAAAATGGAACGTTATTCGATTGTGTTCCATTTCATGGCTGCACGGCTTCCATGGCCAAGGAAAGGGGAAGGAGAGGGCTTCCTGGGACTAGGGATCCATGGAAGAATCTGTCTGCTTAACCTGCTGCCCTCCTCTTTGCCTTCTCTGTGTGCACCCACCAGGTCGTCCCCCAAGTCCATGGGTCCTTGTCCATTAGGTAACCTAATCCTGAGTGGGTGCTAGAATTGTCCACCTGCAACCAGTGTTTTAATCTAAACAGACCTATAGGGAATTCCCTAGAGGTCCAGAGGTTAGGACTCCGCGCTTTCACTGCCGAGGGCCCTGGTTTGATCCCTGGTTGGGGAATTAAGATCCCACAAGCCGAGAGGTGTGGCCAAAACAAACAAACAAAAACAGACCTATATACACAGGTCAGTGTACATCAATCAAAGGGAGTCTTGGCCACACCAGTCCCACTGGCAGACACTTCCTTAGATTGTCTACCTTTGTTCCATTTTGGTGTCACATCTTTTTAGAGACCCTTTGGGTTTTGTGTCTTGTTCCTGGATCCCTGGAGAATATGATCTAATTCAGTTCCCTTGCTTCGACTGCCAGCACTGGGCTTGCACTAACCCCGAAGCTCCCCTGGGAACACACCCCAGCCTACAGGCACCAGTGAGCCCCTTGCTGGGCAAGTTCTAGTTTCCCACGTGGAGGGTTGGACAAAAATGGAAAGTAAGTCAATTGTTACAACCAGAAAGGGCAGTTACTGAGCCCTCCTTACAATCCCACCTCATTCAGATATCCAGCTACAACACAGAGAACCAAAAGTAGCCAACCTCTTTCACCAGTCAGGCTACATAGACTAATGAGCCCCACTAAGGTAAACCCTCTTTTTGAAAACCAGATGCAAACATGGCATAAACATGTCCTCTTGCTGAGAGTTTCTCTACTCACCTGTTTGAACCTTTATGTGTCGTTGCCCACACTGAGGTGGTCTTAGCACCTAGTGGTCACTTTTTATCTCCCCCAAATCATTCTCTTTTTGAAACGAGGGGCCAATAACTCTTCAGAGAATTTGGGATGAAGTTGATGAATTAGTTAGGACCAACTCAAACTAGCTTAAATGAAGAACAGCTTGTATTAGAAGGATACTGGGGGCATTTATAGGATCCAAGGAAGAATCAAAGAATCTAATCTTAAGAAAGGCTGGGATGCAGCTGAGCCTCAGAAACAAGTAAAACCAAGGACCCTATCTCTGCCAGTCTCTGCTTCTTCCTACAGGAGATCAAGTTCCTATTCCTCTCTGAAGTCCAGCTCTCTCCTCATGGTAGAAAACCTGGATTTCATCTCCTGGCTTCCTCCACTGGAGAGAGGACCTGCATCCCACTCCCTTCTGGTCTGCCATCCTAAATCTTCAGAAGAAGATCATCAGTCCATTTTGTAACATGGCTGCTTCCACTCCAGGCCTTTGATGGGGTTGGGGGCACGGCATGGCACAGCACGGCACAATAGCCCCACCCAAAAAAAAGGGAATTGCCACAATTGATTAGAATAAGTGAGGGGGCTTCCCTGGTGGCGCAGTGGTTGAGAGTCCGCCTGCCTATGCAGGCGACGCGGGTTCGTGCCCCGGTCCGGGAGGATCCCACATGCCGCGGAGCGGCTGGGCCCGTGAGCCATGGCCGCTGAGCCTGCGCGTCCGGAGCCTGTGCTCCGCAACGGGAGAGGCCACAGCAGTGAGAGGCCCACGTACCGCAAAAAAAAAAAAAAAAAAAAAAAATAAGTGAGGGTTATCACCTCAACTTGTTCCTGAGCTCTACCAATCCCAGCCCCATCTAGCAAAACTATAATTTCTCTGTTGTGTCTCAGCTACATGAAAAGATAGAGGCTGCAGTGTGTTTTAGATAAGCCACTGTGGAATCCTTACCACTTACTGGCTTGTAATACAGAGGATCCCTTTTCTATCACTATGCGACGGAGAAAAAAATTTGAGCTGCCCAGTCTGAAGAGTCCCTGTGTCTTAGACAAAGAGCTTGTTTTGTATTCTGGATGAGGCCAATCCTCGACAAAAGGCAATGGACAGAGAGGTTAAGCTCATTGGTTCTGAAGTTAATTAAGGGCTGAGTTCAAATGCCGGCTCCAACATGTATAGCTATGTAAGCCACAGTCTCAGTTTTACCATCTACAAATGAGGATGGTTGATACCCACCACCTGGTGCTGGTGTGACGATTTGAGACAGTGCATGAAGAACACGTAGCACGACACCTGGCACACAGAAGGCTTGTCATGACGCTGGATAGACTCGGTGGTCAGTGATATTCTCTGTCCCTTTCTGATGTCTTCTTCATTCCCCCTCTGGCCACTCCCCAGGATACGCAGGGCTCTGCCTCCAGGCTTGCTCCCTACCTACTCTTCCTATGTATGATTTTCTGAGGTATCTTTATGAAATATACATTCCCACCCCAATTTAAAATCCTGCATGACTCATTAAAACAGTCAAACCAAAGTTAAACTCTTTAGCATGGACCCCAAGGCCACTCTCAGTTTGGACCCTGCCTACCTCTCCTCCCTCACTTTGTCTACTCTAAGCTCTCACCAAGCTAGACCACTTGCTATTGCCCAGATCTGCCATGCTTTTTCACAGTAATGCATGTCTACACATGCTGTCCCCTCTTCCTGCAGTGCCTTTCCCCTGGCTAGCACCAACTAGCCTAGCTAACTAGTTTTCAAGATTTGTGTGATCAGGAGATTCCTGGAAACTTTTGCTGACCCCAGCCCCCATTCTGAATTAGATGTGCTTCGCCTGGCTCCATTTATGCCCATGTGTGCCTCTATCAAAGTCCTTATCACACTGTATTTCCTTGTTTGTCTTTGCTACTAAATCCTGAGTTTCTTGAGGGCAAGACTACATTTCCAGCACCAAGCACAGAGCCTGGCATAAAACAGATGTTCAACAAAGTTTGACTGCTGAAACGCCAAAGCCATATTTGTGAAACCATGTACACTGGAAGGAATGAAGATGAAACATACAGTCCTTTTCTCCAGGTGGCTAAGTGAGCCAGCTAAGCATACAACCCATGACCTCGGCCATAACAATCCAATTGGCACATCTAGCTGCTCCACAGGAAACAACAACCAGCATCATGTATAAAATAGTGGATTTTAAAGCTGGAAACCTACCTGCAAAGTCCCTATGTCTTGTGATCTTGGTCGAAATGCTTAATTTTGTTTTCCTTGCCTACAGAGTTTATAACTCTGTAGAGAATAAATGAGACAATGCCTATAAAATTTAAAAGTATCATTCAAATTCTTCCTGACATTATCATGATTAACTTTCAGAAGATGCTGAATATCCCCAACTCTAAGCAAAAGTTAGTCCTCGTTCCTAAATATCAAATCATTGTCTGTTATAAGACAATGCTGGGCATCATATGTGTTTGTCTTGTGTTTGGGTATTGCATCTCAAGTGGAGACCTGGGTGTACATTTTACACCCCTCATGACTTTTAGACTTTACAGTGTTCACTGGAGCCTGACTGCGGCCCAGCACTGTCCTTAGGGGCCATGCTGTGGGATCAGGTCACAAGTAAAACTCCTATAATGAGCTCTTCCTGGTATAGCCAACAAAAACAACCCTCAGATAAGATGTAACCTGTCCTGACACAGATTTCTACCCTTTCACAGGTCACCCACTAGTGAGATGAGTAATAAAAGAAAAACCTGAAATTAACCATGATAATAAGCTGTGCTTTATTCATCTGTAAGGATTATGTATTGGGTTTTAACAATACATGTATTAAACATTGCTAAGCCTCTTCCTGCTTATAATTATTAATAAGTTGCAGAGGGACTCATGATAATTGTCATCTGGGAATACCACTCAGAGAGTGCACAACTCTTAAGAAGGTGAACTAGGGCTTCCCTGGTGGCCCAGTGGTTAAGAATCCACCTGCCAATGCAGGGCACACGGGTTCGAGCCCTGGTCCTGGAAGATCCCACATGCCACAGAGCAGCTAAACCTGTGCGCCACAACTACTGAGCCTTTGTGCCACATCTACTGAAGCCCGTGTGCCCTAGAGCCTGTGCTCTGCAACAAGAGAAGCCACCACAGTGAGAAGCCTGCACACCGCAACAAAGAACAGCCCCTGCTCGCCGCAACTAGAGAAAGCCTGCGTGCAGCAACGAAGACCCAACGCAAAATAAAAAACAAAAAGTAAATTAATTAATTTTTAAAAAAAATTTAGGAGCACATATCTTAAAAAAAAAAAAATGAACTAATCCCTAAGGTCAGGTGATGTTGAGCAGGGATGTCAAAGTATGCAGTATAGAAAATAATGAATAAGGTAACCACGAACGACAAGGCCATAAATTCATCTAAGAGGTCTGAATGAGCCCAGGAAGAAAGAACCACAGCCTCATTAGGATTTGCACATTTCTAAACTTCGTTCTGTTACTGATGGTGCAATTTGTGGTTAGCGTCCCCTAGGTAACCAGCATATGGGACCCAGGGTGTCAACCTGGGGCAGAATGGAAGTCAGCAAGCCTTTGTTCATTGCATAAACATTTAGGAAGCACTCACTGAACACCTGGCACAGTAGCAGGTCTATTAAGTTCCTGGCCCCAAGAAGGAGGTAATTGTGCACATCAGTATGACAAGGGCAGTTCCAAGTCTGCACAGAGTACCAGGAGAGCCGAGAGAAAGGAGTGGCTAGTTCTTCCTGGGAACATCGGAAAGGGTATCTTTAAGGGCATGGCTTTTAAGCTAAGTCTTGGAAAGCTCCTCTGGCTGAGAAGTGAGGAAAGGGCATTCCAGGTGAAAGAAAAGCTAGCGCTGTTGAATCTCTGCTTGCTGGGAGCCAGAGTGGGCCCCTCCAGGGCGTGGGGCAGGCAAGATGGCCATGAACCTCGAAGTCAAGCTAAATACGGAGTGGGGAGAGCCAGGGAGGAGTGGCAGCCAAGCCCTTTACAGAGTTGGGAGGTCATCACCGACAAAGTCCAGATCAGTTGGCAGCAGAGGCAAAGGGTCAGAAGCTGGCAGAACAGGAAGAGAGAGGAGACCTAGAAAAGAAGCAGGCTCCTGTTTATTAGTGGCAACCACTTAGTGGGTTGGTCTGGTTTACCAGTGTGGGACCAGAACAGACAAGTTTCCAGGCACAGGGGTGGGTGTTTGGGGGACAGTAAGTATCCAGCAGAACAGGAGCATGTGTTCTTAGGGAAGTGAAGAGGCAGAAAGACAACCCAAAAAGTGGGGCAGGAGCCCATCATGGTGGGCCTTCCCTGTTAGCTAAGGAATTTGGGCTTCATCTTGTAGTCAATTGGAAAATAGTATGGTATTTTAAGCTGGGAAGTGACAAAGAATACCATTTGAGAAAGATCACTTGGGCAGCACTGTGGAAGACAACAGCCTTTCTTGAAGAGTAGCAAACACCTACCCGTTTCAGAACACCCTGGATGCTGCTTTAAAATGAATAAGCATCATCTTAGCTGTGCCCTAGATCTACTGAATTTGAATTCAATGGAGAGACCTGGGAATCTGCATTCCTGGTCATTTGGGGCCACACTAGAGTCTGCAAGCAGTCGCCTGGGCAAGTCTTCTAGACAGGGCCCGTACTGAAGAGGAGACTGGTAAAGAAACATGTAAGCAAACACCCTGTCACACAAAGTAGCTTCACAATAAGTATTTATGGGATGGGTAAATGAATGAATGCAATGTAAACAGAGATTGATGGGATGGAGAGAGGTCAACTCCAAAGTATAAGGTAGAACCATGTAACACAGCTATTTTTATGGGTCAAAACAGGATTAATATTGGCAATTCATACAGCTCAATTTAATGGTGAAACCAATAAAAGCTATGTCCTTATCATTTAAGTTTGTTTCTATCAGTGTAGTAGTATGTCACTCATTCTTTGAAACCAGTGGCGACTCCAAGGGGAGACTAGAAGGGCTTTAGTTCCCTTCTGTAATCTCTAGGACAATCTGGAAAGGATTCGAGGGATTTGGGGCTGATCAAAGAAAGCTATGACCACTAGAGGCATTAATATGCAAGCTGTACAGCAGAAATTAACACAACATTGTAAATCAACTATACCTCAATAAAATAAATATTAAAAAAATTTTTTTAGAAAGGGATTTCTCTGGTGGTTCAGTGGTTAAGACTCCACACTTACAGTGCAAGGGGCCCAGGTTCGATACCTGGTTGGGGAACTAAGATTCCACATGCCAAGCAGCACGACCAAAAATAAAAATAAAAAAATAAAAAAAATTTTTTAATTAAAAATTAAAAAAAATAAAAAGCAACAGTGTTGAAAAAAGAAAAAAATAATAAGCTTTACTGAACAGTGCCTGGACAGGGTTGCATGAGAGGGGAAGACTATCCAGAAGCTTATGGTGAGGGGGCCACCACCCAGAAGAGGAGGGCATGCTGGGGAGGAGTCCGAGAGGGGGCATACACACCTAGGCAATGTCTCTCAGCAGCACGGTGGGGAGTCTCTGGATCAGAGAACTCCAAAGGGCCTTACTACCTTGGGTGGTCGTGTAACCACAAAGCTCTATCTTATCAATGGCCAGCAGATGCTAGATGATATGCAAAGCAGACAGGCTCTAAACGGCTTAACTAACTGCTTGTTTGGGGTTTTGGGGTTTTTTTTTGCAACGTGGTTTGCAGGATCTTAGCTCCTGGACCAGGGATCCATCCCGGGCCCCTGGAATTGGAAGTGTGGAGTCCTAACCACTGGACGGCCAGGGAATTCCCTGTTTGGGCTATTTTTTAAATATCTGGACGTGTAAAAATTTGAATCTGGTGCCGGCTAGCTTTTGAGCTAACCGGTCCAGCCTGCAGTGAATAAACTATCTAGGGGCCAGTACACAGAGGTCTTCTTTGGCTCATTTACATAACCCAGTCCTGGCCTGAATGACCTCGGCCTCGGCTCCATTCCTCCCACCTCCCCACCTGCTCTGTATGGCAGGAAGGCTTCCATGTCACTGACTGACAGCTGGGTTTGGCCAATGGGAAGCACTGGCAGAAGACTGGAAGACAAAAGAAAAGGAGAAGCTAGGGTATTTCTCACCACTTTTCTGTCTTGGGCTGCGTGGACAGCAGTGGCCACCTTTGGATTTGAGGTGACCCCTGCCTGTGGGCTCTGAGAATTCACCTCCTCCCTTCTGCAGTCCCTCCAGGCTAAGGATGGTAGTGACATCCAACTCTTGCTAATTTTCCAGTTGTCTCCTTGCCCTCTGGTTGGTTTCTCAGTCTCATCCATCACTTGTATAACCAATTCCCTCCATTCAATTCCCTCTGTAAACACTCTGGGTGATTTCTGACTTCCTGCTTGCACCCTGCTAGACACAATTTCTTAGTTCTCCCCAGGCCTCCAAATTATGATAAAAATAGGGAGGGTCTTTAACAGAGACAACTGATATTTTCACAATGTGAATGAAGACATCTGTTAAAAAAAAATTGTTTCTCTTTTTATCTATCTAAAGAACATGATCTAAGATATAGGGTGTTAGCATCCTCAAGATAAGGCCCCCAGCCTGCCTACCCTGCCTTCCATCCACACGTAAGCCCTCCTGTGTTGCAATCCTGCAGCCACCCTCTTCACAGCAACCATCATGTTGTGAGGCAGCCCATGACCAAAGTGGTCCGTGATCTCATACTTTGGCAATGCAGAGGGGAGAAGGGTGAGGCCGCCTCCAATCTAGCAAGGAGAAAGTTGTGATTCTGAGTGGGAGCTCAGCTCTTCCAGACTATAGAACATCAACAGTTAGGAATTTGACTCTCCTCGGAGAAGTCTCTGACTCTTAAAATTGGCCAGCCTCACTTAGTTATCCAAGATCCACTTTCACAGATTCTTCCTGAGACAAACGGTAAAATCACCTGTGGTCCCATAGCCCAGAGATAGCTCCTGCTAACACTTTGGAATATCTCATTTCAGATTTTTCCCCTGTAAGTATATAATGGTTCTTTTACTTCAATAGGAAATTGTTCTAGAATCTGATTTTTTTCACTTTTCCCTGATCTATTAAAAATCTTCTGCATTATCTTTTTTTTTGACATGGATTCATTATCATTTTTAATGATGCATGGTTTTCTAGAAGATATGGATGTCTTACCATTTTATTTATCAGTCCCCTTGAACTTCCACCATTCCCCTGGAATAAACAATGTTCTGACAAACATTCTCGTTGTGCACACCCTTCATAGTGTCTTCAGTATAAATGCCTAGAAGTGGAATTTCTTGAGCAGAAACTGTGCACATTGTAATATTTATGGCAATTTTGCCAAACAGCTACAGAAAGGTTTATGTTTTCCTTTGTTTTAGTTGCTTTTTAAGATTTGGGTTTTTTCATAATAACATCAATGCTAGTAAGATACGGAAAAAAAAAACTAAATTATAATTTCTGGAAGGCAAGGATCTGGCTATGTTCATCACCGTATCCCTCATAATGTCTACCCACCACAGTGCAATAAATGTTGAATTTGAAAGAAAGATTCACAAGAGCATATTCAACCTCTATGAAATATTTTCGTAAAAATAAGGGCAGGCCAAGCTCTACAATGCTTAGTCCAGTGGTTCTTACCTTGACTGCACATTAGAATCACCTAGGAAAATTTTCACAGGTCCTGGACCCCCAGGTTATAGGAACCTGGACCCCAACCCTAGACCAATTACATCAGAATCTGGGAAGATCCTGGGAAGGGGGGATGGGCAGTTCCAGCATCAGAATATTTCCAAAGCTCCCCAGAGAATTCTAACATGAAACCAGGGCTAGGAGCTGATAATCCTTAAAAATGACAGATAACTGAAAAAGAAAAAGTGTTTTTGTTCCTTTTCCCCAATCATCATGAAGAATATAAAATAACAGAAATGAGAAAACTCAGCAATTTGGAGACCATATGTACCCAAGGCTGACTTCATGGTATTTAATCCAAGAGAGCCAGTTTAATATCTTTTAAAGGCAGTGTGTTTTCCCCTGCACCCAAAATGCCCAGCTTTCGGGAAACCCCTATCTTTTCGTTATCCCTATATGGAAACCAGGACACAACAGATGGCAGGATCATGGATTGTGTCTGCTCAAGTTAGAGCTGCTTTTATTTGCGAGACATCAAATTCATATTGACTGCAGAGACAGGCTGACATGATTTATTTTAAAGGAAAATGGAGGCATCACGGGCTCTGTCTTTGCTCATTACTGAAAGACAGAGTTTCATCTGTGATCAGGACACACTGAATTGCTGACGACAGAAACTGTTCGCAGGGGCTGCAAGAGGCTGCCCTTGTTTTCAGTGACTACATATCGGAGAATCTCCACATGCCCAACCCAGCAGCCCAAATATCACAGCAGTGAAGTTTCCCACCCAGAGCCCCGCTTCTCCAGATCAGTCAGCAAAATACAAGGGAAGCACCACTTCTATTTATTTTTCACTGTTAACACTTTAATTATATCCTTCTCCATGCGCTCTCAGAAGCACATGGAGGAGTATATAATTAAAGTGTTAACGGAGCAGTTAAGCCCGTGCACCACAACTACTGAGCCTGCGCTCTTGACATTTTGAAAAGAAAACGCGGTGGGTACAGCCCATTCATCTTGAAAGAAACCATCTCTAGTGACATAAAAGCAGCCCCAGTCCGTGGCTCTCCATGATCCCTCTTCAGCTTGGCAGTGTGAAGTCGTAGGGAGCCTGGGAACTGCTCCTGGCTTCTTCCGGAGGCTGGCTAACAGGAAACCCTAGCCTGGTGGGAGAGCGAGGGCAGGAGAAATAGCCCAGGGCAGATCAAGAAAGACGCTCATTTCCCCCACCCATCAGGTAAAGAGCAGAACCTAGCAACGGCCAGGAGTACTCCCCACACCCTGCACCCCCTTGCCCGCACCTCCCCACCTGGGTCAGTGATGTGGAATGAGCCTTAGAAATCGGGCTCGGGGGACTTCCCTGGTGGCGCAATGGTTAAGAATCTGCCTACCAATGCAGGGGACACGGGTTCGAGTCCTGGTCCGGGAAGATCCCACATGCTGTGGAGCGGCTAGGCCCGAGCGCCACAACTACTGAGCCTGCGCTCTAGAGCCCGCGAGCCACAACTACTGAGCCCGCGTGCTGCAACTACTGAAGCCCACGTGGCCTAGAGCCCGTACTCCGCAACAAGAGAAGCCACCGCAATGAGAAGCCCGAACACTGCAACGAAGAGTAGGCCCCGCTCGCCGCAACTACAGAAAGCCCTCGTGCAGCAACAAAGACCCAACACGGCTAAAAAAAAAAAAAAAAAAAAACCAGAGAGAGAGAGAAATTGGAATTGGGCTCAGGACTCCCAACTTACGGATGAGAAAATGAGGCCAGAGGAATAACCTATTTGCCCAAGATCCTGCAGTGACTCAGTGGCAGAGCCTAGGATTCAGGTCTCCTAATTCTCAGATTCCTCTGCTTTGCCTCCCCAGTAGTTCTCAAGCTTGGCTTCATATTAGAATCACCTAGGAGCTTTTTTAAAAAAAATTATTTATTGGGACTTCCCTAGTGGTCCAGTGGGTAAGACTCCATGCTCCCAGTGCAGGAGGCCGGGGTTCAATCCCTGGTCGGGGAACTAGATCCCGCATGCATGCTGCAACTAAAAGAGCCCGCATGCCGCAACTAAGACCCAGAGCAGCCTAAATAAATAAATAAATACATAAATATATTTTTTAAATTATTTATTAGTTTTAATTGAAGTATAGTTGATTTACAATGTTGTGTTAGTTTCAGGTGTACAGCAAAGCAATTCAGTTATACATACACATATTTTTTTTTAGATTCTTTTCCCTTATAGGTTATCACAAAATATTGAGTGTAGTTGCCTGTGCTATACAGTAGGTCCTTGTTGGTTATCTATTTTATGTATAGTAGTATATATATGTTAATCCCAAACTCCTAATTTACCCTTCCCTCCCTCACCTGGGAGCTTTAAAACAAACAAACTTGCCCAACCCCACCCCCTAAAGATCCTGGTTTCATTGGCCTGGGGTGGGGCCTGGATGTGGGTATTTTTACAGTTGCCCAGGTGATGGGTGTGTGCTGCCAGGACTGAGAGCCCCTGCACCCCAGCCTAGCTTGACTTAACTGTCTGTTCCATTTTGTTCCATGATGAGCCCAGCCCTTGCTAGGGGCCAGAGCAGTGAAAATGCGTCAAGATTTCAGTTCTTGCCCTAAAGCTGCTCAGCATCTGGCAGAAGAGCCTACTGTGAAAAGCTCATGCCAGCAGCAGAGTGATAAGAGTAACACTATAAATATAAATAAGTAATCGCAGTGGTTAACTCTGTATGGGAAGGTTGAGGGAGGTGGTATTTGAGTCCACATTTAAAGGATGAATAAGATGAACGAGTTGCTAAGAGGACTAGATGGAGAAGGGTTTTCCAGGGAGAGGGAACAACACATGCAAAGCCCCAGAGGTATGAAACAACACAGCATATTTGTAGTTGGTGTATCTATTTAATAAAACAGGGTGTGAGAGCAGTGGATACAGGAGGTAGGCAGGGGCTGGATACCAAAAGGCCCTGTGATCTAAGCCATTCTAAGGGTTGGGGATGATCCTGAAATGATGGTGAACCCCTGAGATACGTCATGCAGAAAAATGACAAAATACAACTTGAATTTTAGGAAAACCACCCTAATGGTGGTGTGGATAATGAATTAAAAGAAGAAGCTAGATGCAGGGAGACTAGTTGAGAGGGGAGGCAAAGAGATGATGAGGGTCTGAATGAACCAGGCAGTGGCCACAAGGACTGCAGGCTGACGACAGACAGGACCTGAATTCTGAACTCTGCCCCTGATGCATTGCATTTAGAAGATGGAATTGATAGGATGAGGTGGTTGGTTGGCCAATGAGTGAGAAGGTCTGACTCCAACCTAACTTCTCCCTATTCCTCTTCGTATACTCTGAACTGAACTCCCACCTCACTTCCTTTGATTCTGATGGTCCCTCAGCCTAGGATACCAATGCCTCCTCCATCGCCAAATGTCATGTAGGATATATCCTGTAGGTCTCAAATCAATGCTAATTCCTTTGAAAATCTGGTTTCTGAAGGAAGGAGTGGAGTTCAGCAAGTTCATTCTACATGTTCCCAAGGGTAGGTCATTGCATCTGGCCTCCTGAGAAGTCTGCCTTCTCATCTGCACGGTACCCTTCAAACCTCTGCTGAAACTCACCTGTTCTGGGAAGGTGTCCTTGGCACCTGCAGACATGGGTTGTGTCCCCATAGCACTTTTGCTTTCCTCTGTCAGTATTTAGAGAATTGTTCCATGTTGTCAGCCATTATTGCTTTAGACATGTGTCTTCTAGGGTAAACAAGCTCTTTTGAAAAATGGGGGCACTGTCTTCTTATTCTGTCTCCTGTCCTAACACAGTCACAGGAAAAAGATATTTGATAAAAGTTCGTCAAATGAATGAATGTCAAAGGCCGAATTTGTGAATTGCAGGAAGTGTCCTATAATGACGGTGATGATGATGAGATTCTGCAATCCCTCCCCAGAATAGGGCACCTCAGAATTCTGCATCATTTGGAGCCCAAGGGTGGAGTATTATACTGAGGAATTACACCCATGTAATTTAAACCAGTCTGAGGACCACTGGGAAGACTCTCCAAGACCACCACAAGGCTGGGAACTGCACTTTGAGAACTGCTTCTAAGGCATTCTCCCAGCAGAGCCTTTAGCCATGCAGAGAGTGAAAGGCAGAGACAAAACTGTCCTGCCCAGGAAAAATGAGTCTTATCCTTGTCATCTGGGCAATTCTCCCAGCCTCCTCAGGTAACTCACATCTTCCAGAAGCACCTCTTCCTCTAGGAATCTTGTGCCTTCGCTGGGTATTATAAAGAAACTTCTGGGCTTCCCTGGTGGCGCAGTGGTTAAGAATCCATCTGCCAATGCAGGAGACACGGGTTCGAGCCCTAGTCCGGGAAGATCCCACATGCCGTGGCGCAACTAAGCCCGTGTGCCGCAACTACTGAGCCCACGCGCCACAACTACTGAAGCCCTCGTGCCTAGAGCCCGTGCTCCGCAGCAAGAGAAGCCACCACAACGAGAAGCCCGTGCACCACAACAAAGCGTAGCCCCCGCTCGCCGCAACCAGAGAAAAGCCCGCGTTCAGCAACGAAGACCCAACGCAGCCAAAAATAAAATAAATAAATTAAAAAAAAAAAAACTTCTGATTGACTGATACACTGAAGGTATGCACCCGTGGTTGCTATCTTAAATCCTCCCACAGGGTTATCTTTTTAAAGGGCTGGAAGATTCTCAGGAATTTCAGATGCTATAGCAACTTAAAGGGGAAAAAACTAGGCCTCAGCAGTGTACCCCGGCTCCCCTACCATGAGGGAGGTATATTGGAGAGTCATTCCAGCCCCCCTCAAGCCACCCATTAGAGCAAGGAAGTCCAAATCTTGAGTCTGAGCCGGTGACTGAAGGAAGAGACCTGGAATCAGCACAGCAGTCAGAATCCTGCTTGAGGGCAGCATTGCTGAAACTAAAAGGAATAATTTTATCTGGAGCAGCCTCTCTGCACACTTGTTCCCCTGTGGCAGTTGTGGTTAAGGCTATGTATACTGGGGCTGGGGTGGAGCGCGGGGTAGAGAGAATCATGGGAAAGAGGAAGGGAGGGAAGACCTCCTCCTGGGCACTCACAGATGTGGGAGATTTCCCAGGGGCTCTGCTGCTGAATGCAGGAGAAAGAGCACCTTCCAAACAGGCTGCATTCCTCCCTGGGAATCTGAGGGCATGTTGTAACCACTTAGTGGAATTCCCCCTGAGGCTCTGGCTCTGCAGGAAATTCCTGGCTGCTTTCCAGGAGATGCAATTGCTGCCGAAGGAGATAACACAGGTTGCACAAGGGCAGGGCAGGTAGGGCTGGCCCAGCTCTTCATCTCTCCCCGGCAAGTCCAGACTGGAGGGCCTTGCTTTAGGACTGCAGCTCTGCTTGGAAATGAGGTCTGGAGGAAAGTCCCAGAAAAGAAAGAAAGCCTCTCTTCCTGGGAGACTGTCAGCTTTAAATCACCCAGAGGAATTTAAAGGCCCAGCTTGATACCCTTGAAGCAGCTGCAAATAAAAGGTGAGTGCAGTGAGATCCTGTGAAAAAGAAGTTAGTCAAAATGAAGAACACAACGTTTGTGTCCCGAGTGTTTCTATAGCGTCTGTTGCTCGGATGGGTGGATGTGTTCTCTCCAGGATAATGCCTGGAAGCCTCCAGAATGTGTTCTCCCTCAGGCTGCCTGATCTGATACTATTCTTTAAGACCAGATTCTTTCTGCCCTCGACCTTAAATTCTACCTCTAGCATTACTGGATTGAGTCCTCAATACAGATCATTGAATTTTTAGCGAGAAACACTGCTTTACAACCAAGGGCTGGTTAATAGCTAAACACAGCTCTGGGGTTTGATGGACTGGTTCCTGTTTTGCTTTGCCTGTTTTGCTCTGTCTTTGTTCTTGTTTTTCCAGAAATATATGACCACCGACCCCTAGAACAGATGTGCTGACCTGGACACCGTAATGACCACACCCAAGTTCTGACGCTATTAATGTACATGTCTCCGAAGGGTAACTACCCTCAGCACGCCTGCAGCCACTTCCTACTTCACTTCTTGTATAAATCCTGACTAAAACTTGGGGAGTGGGGAATTGGTTCTTTCGGACAGGAGTCCACCTTTTCCCCACGTTGCAGGCTTCCTTAAAATAAAGCTACTTTTCCTTTACCCAACACTTGTCTCTCAGTATTGGCTTCTTGAGCGGGAACAGCCAAGCCTGAGTTTGGTAACAACATCAGCCATGTCTCCAGACTACTTCTTCCTCTCTGACTTTAGAAGGAGGTTCTTATCTCCATCTCTCCAGATCTAGCTGTAGAATTTTCCTCCTCAACATGAAGTTCTTGCAGACTCCAGCTCCAGAACGTTCAGAGTTCACCTAAAGCCGCCCCTGGGGGCTGCTCCCAGGGTGGAGTTTGGTAGATCCTAGTGTAACAGGGAAGAGCTAAATCAGACTCATTTACTGTATTCCTAGTACCTAGAAAAGTTATGTGTCCTACAGAAGGCACTCAATAATCGTATTTATGGAATCAAAGCCTACCGACAGCCAAATGCTTTGCATTGATCACAGCCTCCAACCCAACCCTGCAAGTGAATGTTGGCCTCTGAGGGAACCTAAGTGTCCTCCCCGGGATGGATTGGGTCCCTCTCTGCCCTGGAGGAGGGCTGCTCCCTCAGAGGGTGTTTTAGTGGCCACTGTGTTTGTGGGTGGAGTCACTCTGGCTGGTTCAAAGCTTAGAATATGTAGTATGTTTTCTTTTCTTCTGGTTCTTTCTTAAGTCCAAATGGGTAAAAGGACCAGACCCTGCCCTCCTCCTTCTTTCCTTCTTCCTGTTGGACTTGCTTCCATCCAGAAGGCTGCAGAAAGAAGTCAGTCTTGGCCTGAAGCTTGACCTCCCTGGAAAATGGCTGACTCCCCACTTTCTTGTTCTCACTGGGAGAGGTAGCTCAAGAAGACATAGTTCTAAGTTGAACAACAGAAATTCCAACTGGCTAATTTAAGTAGGAAAGATACTTGGTGAAGAATGTTAGGTAGGTCACAGAGTCTCTGGGAGGGTGAGTGCTCAGAAGATGGGATGGGGCACTCTTCCAACACAAAGTATGACAAATGTCTACTTCTTTGATATACTCAGGTGTCCTGGCCAACTACCCTCTTGCTAGCACCTTACTCCAACATTAATTTCTACCAGTGAAATCTTATAGTCCCCTTTTCACAGGATAAGATGGACAGAGAGGTTAATAGACTTGTCCAAGGTCACACAGCTCAAGAAACATCAGATTAGGTATTCAACCTCCCAAGCCACACTTGACTCCACTACACTTCACAGCCTTTCTTTATGGCTGCCTCTGCTTTTCTATCCTTTATTATCTATGTCCTCAGGTATATTTCCCTTCGATCCCATTTTCCCTGCTATACGATAAATTCCTGAAGGGGCTGTATGTTCCACCTGCTTTATAGCGCCATGCAAGCTTGTCCTTGTTCTTCCTTCCATCGCCCCTCAACTCAGTGAATAAAGCTGGGAGGGACCCCAGAGGACTGAACCCAACAGCCATTCCCCTCTCCTCCCTTGCTAACAGGAGACAGGCTTTGTCCAAGTGACAATGGGCTGGGTTTGGAAATGAATGGTAATTGGTCTAAGCCAATCATGATAATTCCTTTGCCCCTGGGAGTGATTAGTCTAAAGGCAAGCATGCGACCCAGCTCTGGCCAATGATATGTAAGGAGATGTCTGGCCAGGGCTTCTGGGAAAGATATTCCTCCCTGATAAGAGAAACGTTTAGGAGAGAACAGCTGCTTTCTGCAGCTTTCTGCTCCCTTTCTTCTTGGGAAGGAGTCCTGTGAGGATAAGATGGCTGCCGCCAACTGCGGGATTGGGAAGCTGGAGTAAGGCCGGAGCAGCTCGGCGCTGGTGTGTGTGCATACGCTCCTTAGCGCTCCAGTGTCCCTCCCTGTATGCTTGACTTTCGGGAAACCTGGCCCTTTGCCCCGCCTATCTACCAGTTCTCACCGCTGTTCGTCTAGGCCCCCAGTTCTCCAGCCTCCAGTGTGCATCTCCTCTGAGCTTCCATCACCCCTGATTCCGTGACCACCTTCTCACCTCCTGCTGCCTGCTACCCACTCTACTCTCACCTGCTTCCTTCTGTCTGGCCCCTGGCCTCCTACTTTGCTCTTGGCTGTCCCAAGAAGTCTTCTCAAGGAACCTTGACTCCAAAGTGGACTAAGCTCCCTTCACACCTAGAGAGGCGGTGGTTGCAGAACATAGTGAATGCAGTAAATGCCACCAAATTGTATACTTTAAAATAGCACAATGTATTTCTGTGAATTTCACCTCAAAAAAAATCCCTTCACCCTAAACCTATTTTTTTTTAATTGAAGTATAGTTGACTTACGACATTGTGTTGGTTTCTGGTTGTACAGCAAAGTGATTCAGTTATAGATATATTCTTTTTCAGGTCTTTTCCATTATAGATCATGCCAAGATATTGAATATAGGTCCCTGTGCTATGTAGGAGGACCTTGCTGTTTATCTATTTTATATATAGTGGTGTGTATCTGCTAATCCCGAACTCCTAATTTATCCCTCCCCCTCCCCCTTTCCCTTTTAGTAATCATAAGTTTTCTGTGTCTAGGAGTATGTTTCTGTTTTGCAAATAAGTTCATTTGTATCATTTTTTTAGATTCCATATATAAATGATATCATATATTTGTCTTTGTCTGACTTACTACACTTAGTATGATAATCTCCATCCATGTTGCTGCAAACTTCATTCTTTTTTATGGCTGAGTAATATTCCATTGTATATACAGATAACACGTCTTCATCCGTTCATCTGTCAGTGGACACTTAGGTAGCTTCCGTGTCTTGGCTATTGTAAGTAGTGCTGCTATGAACACTGGGGTGCATGTATCTTTTCAAATTAGAGTTTTTCATCTTTTCTGGATATATGCCACCCTAAACCTATTTTATTCACTCCACTCTCTTCTTACCTCCATTATTCACCAAAACCTGGCACTCCCTTGAAAGAAAGCACTGTATCTCTTGATACACCTAATCCCCATCTCCATTTGCCACCTTTCCCTACTCAATAAAAATTCCTATTATATGACATCCACAAACACCCCCAAAGAGGGCTGTGAACTCCCTGAAAATATTTGCAAAACTTTACACATTATACATAAATTTTAAAATATTTTGAAGTGGTCTGTGATCTCTAAAAATATTAATGTAAAACACCATGTAAAAAAGAGAAGGAAATTGATGTATATGTGTATACATATATGCACAGAATATATCTAGGGCAGTGGTTCTCAAATTTCAGCGTGTGCCAGAATCACCAGGAGGACTCTTTAAAACAGATTTCTGGGCCTCACTCTCAAAGGTTCTTCCGTACGTTTGGGGTGGGGACTGAGAATTTGCATTTCTAGCAAGTTCTGAGATGATTTTTTTTTTTTTTTTTTTGGTACGCGGGCCTCTCACTGTTGTGG